>NC_059197.1:15171207-15226207 GCF_020615455.1 Coregonus clupeaformis | reverse complement strand
TTGTGTGTCATTAGGCTAATATTTCTTCTAATCACCCAAAAACCTCCATGCAAGTCTAGTGCCCTTCTCATGCTTTTACCCCAAGTGTGGCCTACAGAACAAAACACCCTAACAGAAAGCTCTGCCTGCCTTATGTTCATGTTGTGCACTTACACACTCCCCTTGGGCCTCTCTTTGGCACCACTTCTCTTATTCATGCCTGTGGGAGCGGGAACACATGGATTCATCTGTAAACCCTGGGCCCAGAGAGTGTCCATATCCCCTCTCCCCCCTGCCTGGACCACAGACATGGGCTTTATTGACTGGTTTTTATTCCTCCTCCACGAGAAGTCTCAGAGTAGCAGAGCACAACCCACTCAGAGTGGCTCCCCCATTAGAAGCACATCATCTGCCATGATTAGATACTTATTTTTTTATCTGAGCCCTCTCTTGCACGCTCTCTCTCTCGCTTCCCTATATCTATCTCTCCTCCATGCCTTTCAGTGGGGCTGTTGAGAATAGAAAAGCCCCAGCTCCAGTACACTCTCACTGCTTTTGCCTTTTGTACAGCCACTCCCTGGCCAGCTGCCTATTCACACATCTCTCCTGTCCTGTCCTCTCCTCTGACTGGTTCCCACTGAATGGGGACTAATTGGCAGAGGACAGGACACACATTTTCTTGTCTCTCATTAGCCACCTGCTGATTTCGTGATATTTTCTCTACTGAACACTGAACACTGACAGCCAATGGTGTTTGCTCATCTCCATCATGACACCTGTCGAGTTGAGCCTTGTAAACTTTTCACCTGTTTGTACCACTTTTGTCATCTCCTCAGTGGACACACTTGTATCATGCATTACCATGAAAGCATAAAGTGAAAATGAAATGAAACATTGCCCCTAATAGAAATGAAACGATGAAATTATGAAAATAATGTGTTAATGTATACACTACCGGTCAAAAGTTTTAGAACACCTACTAATTCATCAAGACAAAGGGTGGCTATTTGAAGAATCTCAAATATAACATATATTTTGATTTGTTTAACACTTTTTTGGTTACTACATGATTTCATATTTGCTATTTCATAGTTTTGATGTCTTCACTATTAATGTAGAAAATAGTAAAAATAAATAAAAACCCTTGAATGAGTAGGTGTTCCAAAACTTTTGACTGGTGGTGTATACTCGGCCACAACTATGTAAACACATTGTATTGCGATGATAACTGCCTGTTAGACAGTATGTATTGCGATGATAACTGCCTGTTAGACAGTATGTATTGCGATGATAACTGCCTGTTAGACAGTATGTATTGCGATGATAACTGCCTGTTAGACAGTATGTATTGCGATGATAACTGCCTGTTAGACAGTATGTATTGCGATGATAACTGCCTGTTAGACAGTATGTATTGCGATGATAACTGCCTGTTAGACAGTATGTATTGCGATGATAACTGCCTGTTAGACAGTATGTATTGCGATGATAACTGCCTGTTAGACAGTATGTATTGCGATGATAACTGCCTGTTAGACAGTATGTATTGCGATGATAACTGCCTGTTAGACAGTATGTATTGCGATGACAACTGCCTGTTAGACAGTATGTATTGCGATGACAACTGCCTGTTAGACAGTATGTATTGCGATGATAACTGCCTGTTAGACAGTATGTATTGCGATGATAACTGCCTGTTAGACAGTATGTATTGCGATGATAACTGCCTGTTAGACAGTATGTATTGCGATGATAACTGCCTGTTAGACAGTATGCATTGCGATGATAACTGCCTGTTAGACAGTATGTATTGCGATGATAACTGCCTGTTAGACAGTATGTATTGCGATGATAACTGCCTGTTAGACAGTATGTATTGCGATGATAACTGCCTGTTAGACAGTATGTATTGCGATGATAACTGCCTGTTAGACAGTATGTATTGCGATGATAACTGCCTGTTAGACAGTATGTATTGCGATGATAACTGCCTGTTAGACAGTATGTATTGCGATGATAACTGCCTGTTAGACAGTATGCTTGCAGGTATGGGTGTGGACGGGAGGCATGTCCAACCCACAGGTGCCATCTTGAATAAACTGCAGGCCCGTCGCTTCATGACTAGCTAGCATTGTTTGCTATAAAGAGGGATTTCAGGCCTCTTTTCTTCCTTTTCCCACACTCTTTCGGTGGAAATAGACATTGAATAGTTCAGAGCCATCTGTTTCCATTGAACCGTTTGGATTTCTGTTGGAATATTCACTTCATACCTTTCGTTGAGATTACCTTTTGGATTTTTTTTCTCCTTTGGATTATGTATTTCCTTGGACTTGGAATCCATCCAGAGACTCAAAGACTGAAGCAGAGGTTCTGTTAGGATCTCTTTGGACCGCTGGCTCTATTTCTTCTCTATTTAGGATTTCCTATCAATACACTATTATTGCACTGACCAAGTTCCACAATCTTTCATTCATGGCAAGTTTGTGGTTAATGCAAGTTTGTTACAAACTGGATTGCGCGTGTGTGTGTTGACTACTCCCCCCTCCCTCCCCCATACACACACACACACACACAATGACAAGACGGTGGGCTCTAGTCTAACAGTAGCCAGCAGAGCAGTCATTATTAAGGAACAGATTCCACTGTGGACAGGGAGGAAGGGAAGGAGGGAGAGAGGGAGGCAAGGAGGGAGGAGGGGTTTGTAATGGATGCTGTGACCAGTAATTAGGTTCCAGTCCTGTATTATAATGTCGCGACTTTGGGAGAGCCATTTAGCGAAGTAATGAGTCTTCAGCAATTTATTGATGGCACTTTCTATACTTTCCCAATGTGATCCTCCTCGGGCCCCTCTGCCCAATTTCCACGCCCTCAGGGCCTCCCCCAACAGTCATCGGTGCTAATTAATTGAAATTAGGGCAGATCAAATGCATTTCAACTTTTCTCATATGAGAGAAGTACCTGAGGGAATGAATTTCCAATTTAGAAACTTGGGGATTTCTGTCTGCTTAAATAGTGTTAAACGAGAGCTGTTAATATGGGCTCGGGCACTAATCTAGGGCCATTGTGCCTGTTGTCCGTGTTGATTCATTTGGATTCGGAGGCATCCGTAACCCAGGTCGCCCGCTCTGGGCTTGATTGCTTTGCCTCCAAACCATTTCTTAGTGTCCGCAGCTAATTGTGTTCTATGCAGTCTAAAGAAGTAGAGAATTGAGACTTCTGATTGCACTTTCCAAGTCCTCCTTTATTTTTTTCTCCTATGCCTGTTGTAAACCGGGTGTTGAGGATCTGAATATTCACCACTGGAGCGTTACAGATGGCTAGCTGTTGGTTTACCACTATCACTCCTCTTCTCTCTCTCTCTCTCTCTCTCTCTCTCTCTCTCTCTCTCTCTCTATCTTTCTCTCTCTCTCTCTCTCTCTCTCTCTCTCTCTCTCTCTCTCTCTCTCTCTCTCTCTCTCTCTCTCTCTCTCTCCCTTTCACTCTCTCTCTCTCTCTATCTCTCTATCTTTCTCTCTCTCTCTACCCTCTCCTCTCTCCCCCCTCTCTCCTCTCTCCTCTCTCTCACTCTCTCTCCCCCTCCCCCTCTCTCTCTACCCTCTCTCTCTACCCTCTCCTCTCTCCCTCTTCTCTCTCCCCCCCTCTCTCTCTCTCCCCTCTTCTCTCTCTCTCTCTCTCTCTCTCTCTCTCTCTCTCTCTCTCTCTCTCTCTCTCTCTCTCTCTCTCTCTCTCTCTCCCACTTTCTCTCTCTCTCCACCCCTCTCCTCTCTCTCTCCCTCTCTCCCTCTCTCCCTCTACCCTCTCCTCCCTCTACCCTCTCCTCTCTCTACCCTCTCCTCTCTCCCCCTTCTCTCTCTCTGTCCCCCCTCTCTCTCTACCCTCTTTTCTCTCTCTCTCCCTCTCTCTCTCTCTACCCTCTCCTCTCTCTCTCTCGACCCTCTCCTCTCTCTCTACCCTCTCCTCTCTCCTCTTCTCTCACTCTCTCTCTCTTTCTCTACCGTCTCCTCTCTATCTACCCTCTCCTCTCTCTCTCCCCCTCTCTCTACCCTCTCCTCTCTCCCTCTCTCTCCTCCCTCTCTCCACCCTCTCCTCTCTCTCTGTCTCTCTCTCCCTCCCTCTCTCTCTCTCTCTCTCTCTACCCTCTCCTCTCGCGCTCTCTCTCTCTCTCTCTCTCTCTCTCTCTCTCCTCTCTCTCTCTCTACCCTCTCCTCTCTCTCTCTCGACCCTCTCCTCTCTCTCTCTCTCCTCTCCTCTTCTCTCACTCTCTCTCTCTTTCTCTACCGTCTCCTCTCTATCTACCCTCTCCTCTCTCTCTCCCCCTCTCTCTACCCTCTCCTCTCTCCCTCTCTCTCCTCCCTCTCTCCACCCTCTCCTCTCTCTCTGTCTCTCTCTCCCTCCCTCTCTCTCTCTCTCTCTCTCTACCCTCTCCTCCTCCCCCTCTCTCTCTCCACCCTCTCCTCTCTCTCTACCCCTCTCCTCTCTCTCCCCCTCTCTCTATCTCTCTCTCCCTCCCTCTCTCTCTCTCTCTCTCTCTACCCTCTCCCTCTCTCGCTCTCTCTCTCTCTCTCTCTCTCTCTCTCTCTCGCTCTCACTACAACAGTTATGAGCCCTTGTGTTTTATGTATAAGCTCTTTCCATCAAAAGCGGTGTGTCGTAAATTGCTGTGTGTGTGCTTGCTTTTTGTGTGTGTCTACGCATATGCATGTGTCTGTGTTGGTCCCCTGGGTACCTTCAACGAGGTTCATACAGGTCATAGTCACGTTCTAAACCCTGTTATAAACTGCGAGCCACCTGAGAGCACTGTACTGCAGTATCTCTGCTTGCTACCCTCAACCAAAATACAATAATATCACTAATAGTGGTCTACCCAATCCAATCAAGTCATGTCAGATCAGTATTTTAAGACATGGAACAATGTTGCTATTTCAAAGTATTCAAAGAGAGCCAAGGTATTTGTGCATTAGTTGGCCCAGAAAGGGTGGGGAGGAAGATGGAAGAGAATAAAATAACTGGTCCGCCGTGTGTCTTATTTAAAAGTCAATCGTTCCCTCTTGTGTCCTGATGAAGAGGTCTTATTGGCATCTACATCTGTATTAACATGGCTGCCAGTGACCCTGCTACCGTGCGTCCGGCTGGGGGACGGCCCTGACAGATTGATTCACAAAAGGCGGGCGGCTCCACGCTTGTCACAGGGGCCCACTGCCTCAGGGGTGGGGAGGCCCGAGGAGAAGTGGAGTGGACCTGGGGACTCCTGACACACACACACACACACACACACAGGCACACACACACACACACACCACATGGGCAGGATTAACTCCAGAGCCGCCACAATAGGCACACATGTCCCCTAGGCCAGGGCCGGCCCATTGAATCCCCTTTTACTTACATCCTAATAAGGATTAAGTTTAATGAACTGGAAGGAGTTAACAATACATGAAGTAGTCCTTTAAGCAGGTCCTAATTCCATTTGGTGTTGTGTCCTCCTTTCTTTTCCTTTTCTGGCCTGGCTCTATTTGAAAACAAGGTGTAATCCTCTTGACTATCAAAGGTGGGGAGAGAGTATGAATTTGGACTGGCTGGGCTCGCCCTCTCCTCTCTTCTCCTGGGCCGGGGGGGCAGATTAGTCCACAGTCACACCCAAAATGATGAGGGGTTCTGGCGAGGACGCAGCCTGCTGACACCATCTGCTCCTCTAGTCTACACCATATCAATACGGACTCAATACAGACTCAATACTCACACAGGCATACAGTCACACTCTCACATGTATATGCTCACACATAACACCAACACACATGTATAAACACACATCACACAAACACACAAGTATAAACACACATCACACAAACACACAAGTATAAACACACATCACACAAACACACATGTATAAACACACATTTGCGGTGCATACATAAACACGCACACACACTCATATAGATTACATGTGTTTTCATTTCACATGACATGATGTATTAGAATGCATTCAAACAAACTACTGAACTAGTTTGAATTAAATGCATCATTACTGCATGCTGAATATATTATGTGGTGGCCTAATGTACCTTCAGGGTAATATATAACAGTTGGTTGTTCGTCTCAGTTCTCATCAAGATGTTAATGTTGAATTTTCTCTGTAATTACTGTATGACATCAATGTGTTAATTGTTCATATGTTTACAACTATTTGAATTTTGTCCACATTCCATTCAGATTTTATATTTTATGAAACACGGACGTATTTTGTACTTTTGGATTAGTTTATTTTTTTTTTTGTGTGTGTGTGTGTGTGTGTGTGTGTGTGTGTGTGTGTGTGTGTGTGTGTGTGTGTGTGTGTGTGTGTGTGTGTGTGTGTGTGTGTGTGTGTGTGTGTGTGTGTGTGTGTGTGTGTGCGGTGCGTGCGAGCGAGCGTGCGGGTGTATGTATATTGTCATCCAATGTGTGTATTGTATTGGCTTTTTTCTCTCTGAGGACAACCTGAACATCCCTCTTCCCTGCCCATGTTTTTTAATTGCAGAGGCCGAAGTAACACAGTGACACACTGCTTAGAGAGGCATGGAGGGAGAGGGGTAGGGGGAGGGGGTGAGGGAGAGGAGAGGGGAAGGGAGAGGGAGAGAGGTAGAGGTAGAGAGAGGGAGAGAGGGGGGAGAGGGAGAGAGAGAGGGAGAGGGAGGGAGAGGAAGAGGGAGGGGAGGAAGAGAGGGAGGGGGAGCGAGGGAGAGGGAGAGGGAGAGAGGGAGAAGGAGGGAGGGAGAGTGAGAGGAGGGGGAGAGGGAGGGAGAGGAGGAGGAGGGGGAGGAAGAGGGGGAGGGAGAGGAAGAGAGGGAGAGAGAGGGAGGGGTAGGGAGAGAGGGAGGGAGGGAGAGGAAGAGAGGGAGGGAGAGAGGGAAGGAGAGAGGGAGAGAGGGGGGAGGGAGCGAGAGGAAGAGAGGGAGAGGGGAAGAGGGGAGAGGGAGAGGGAGAGAGAGGGAGAGAGAGTGGGAGAGGGAGGAAGAGGGAGGGAGGGAGGAAGAGAGGGAGGGGGGAGAGGGAGAGGGAGGGAGGGAGAGGGAGAGAAGAGGGGGGAGAGGGAGGGAGAGGAAGAGGGGGGGAGGGAGAGGAAGAGAGGGAGAAAGAGGGAGGGGGGAGAGATGGAGAGGAGAGAGAGGGAGAGGGAGAGGTAGGGAGAGAGGGAAGGAGAGAGGGAGAGAGGGGGAGGGAGAGAGGGAGAGAGGGGAGATAGGAAGGGAGCGAGAGAGAGGTGGGGGAGGGGGGAGGGAGAGGGAGGGAGGGAGATGGAGGGGGAGAGGTGAGAGGGTGGGGGAGGGGGAGGGAGAGGAAGAGAGGGAGAGAGAGGGTGGGGGAGGGGGAGGGAGAGAGAGGGAGGGAGAGAGGGAGAGTGAGCGGGAGGGAGAGAGAGGGAGAGAGGGAGAGAGGGGGAGAGGGAGGGAGAGGGGAGAGTGAGGGAGGGAGAGAGGGGGAGGGGGAGAGGGAGAGAAGGGGAGGGGGAAAGGGAGGGGGAGGGGGAGAGATAGGGTCAGGGGGAGGGGGAGATGGAGGAAGAGAGGGAGAGGGAGGGGGAGAGAGGGAGGGAGGAGAGGGGAGAGAGGGAGGGAGGGGAGAGAGGGAGAGGGAGAGAGGGAGAGTGGAGAGGGAAGGGGAGAGAGAGAGAAGGGGAGGGGGGAGAGGAAGACAGGGAGGAAGATGAAGAGAGGGAGAGGGAGGGGGAGAGAGGGAGAGGGAGAGGGAGGGGAGAGAGGGAGAGAGAGAGAGGGAGAGGAAGAGAGGGAGAGGGAGGGAGAGAGGGAGAGAGAGAGGGAGAGGGGGAGGAGAGAGAGAGGGGAGAGAGGGAGACGGAGGGAGGGAGAGGGAGAGGGAGGGGAATGGAGGGGGAGAGGGAGAGGGGAGGAGAGAGAGAGAGGGAGACGGAGGGAGGGAGAGGGAGGGAGATGGAGGGGGAGAGGGAGAGAGAGAGGGAGAGAGGGAGAGGGGGAGGGAGAGAGAGGGAGAGAGGGAGACGGAGGGAGAGGGAGAGGGAGGGAGATGGAGGGGAAGGGAGAGGGAGGGAGGGAGGGAGAGGGGAGAGTGAGAGGGAGGGGGAGAGGGGGATGGGGAGATGGAGGAAGAGAGGGAGAGGGAAGGGGAGAGAGGGAGGGGGAGAGAGGGGGGAGAGAGGGAGGGGGAGAGAGAGGGAGGGAGAGAGGGAGGGAGAGAGGGAAGGAGAGAGGGAGAGAGGGGGAGGGAGAGAGGGAGAGAGGGGAGATAGGAAGGGAGCGAGAGAGAGGTGGGGGGAGGGGGAGGGAGAGGGAGGGAGGGAGATGGAGGGGGGAGAGGTGAGAGGGTGGGGGGAGGGGGGAGGGAGAGGAAGAGAGGGAGAGAGAGGGTGGGGGGAGGGGGGAGGGAGAGAGAGGGAGGGAGAGAGGGAGAGTGAGCGGGAGGGAGAGAGAGGGAGAGAGGGAGAGAGGGGGAGAGGGAGGGAGAGGGGAGAGGGAGGGAGGGAGAGAGGGGGAGGGGGAGAGGGAGAGAAGGGGAGGGGGAAAGGGAGGGGGAGGGGGGAGAGATAGGGTAGGGGGGAGGGGGGAGATGGAGGAAGAGAGGGAGAGGGAGGGGGAGAGAGGGAGGGAGGGAGAGGAGAGAGAGGGAGGGAGGGGAGAGAGGAGAGGGGAGAGAGGGAGAGTGAGAGGGAAGGGGAGAGAGGAGAGAAGGGGAGGGGGAGAGGAAGACAGGGGAGGAAGAGGAAGAGAGGGAGAGGGAGGGGGAGAGAGGGAGAGGGAGAGGGAGGGAGAGAGGGAGAGAGAGAGAGAGGGAGAGGAAGAGAGGGAGAGGGAGGGAGAGAGGGAGAGAGAGAGGGAGAGGGGGAGGGAGAGAGAGAGGGAGAGAGGGAGACGGAGGGAGGGAGAGGGAGAGGGAGGGGAATGGAGGGGGGAGAGGGAGAGGAGGGAGAGAGAGAGAGGGAGAAGGAGGGAGGGAGAGGGAGGGAGATGGAGGGGGAGAGGGAGAGAGAGAGGGAGAGAGGGAGAGGGGGAGGGAGAGAGAGGGAGAGAGGGAGACGGAGGGAGAGGGAGAGGGAGGGAGATGGAGGGGAAGGGAGAGGGAGGGAGGGAGGGAGAGGGGAGAGTGAGGAGGGAGGGGGGAGAGGGGGATGGGGAGATGGAGGAAGAGAGGGAGAGGGAAGGGGAGAGAGGGAGGGGAGAGAGGGGGAGAGAGGGAGGGGGAGAGAGAGGGAGGGAGAGAGGGAGGGAGAGAGAGAGGGAGAGAGAGAGGGAGAGAGAGAGGGGGAGAGAGAGAGGGAGAGAGGGAGAGAGAGGGAGGGGGAGGGAGAGGAGAGAGAGAGGGAGGGAGAGGAGAGGGGAGAGAGAGGGGGAGAGGGGGGAGAGGGATAGGGGGAGGTGGAGGGGGAGGGGGAGAGGGAGGAGAGAGGGGGAGGGGGGAGGGGAGAGGGAGAGAGGGAGTTGAGAGAGGAGGGAGGGAGAGAGGGGAGAGGGGAGAGGAGGGAGGGGGAGAGGGAGGGAGAGAGGAAGGGGGAGAGGGAGGGGGAGAGGAGGGAGAGGAAAAGGGGGGAGGGAGAGGAAGAGATGGAGAGGGAGGGGGAGAGAGAGGGAGAGGGAGAGGGAGAGGGAGATAGGGGAGGGAGAGGGAGAGGAGGGGGGAGAGGGAGAGAGAGGGACAGAGGGAGGGAGGAAGAGGGGGGAGAGAGAGATAGAGGGAGAGGGAGGGAGGGAGAGAGGGGGGAGGGAGAGAGAGGGAGAGGGAGGGAGGGAGGGAGAGGAAGAGGGGGGAGGGAGAGGAAGAGGAAGAGAGGGAGGGGAGGGAGAGGGAGGGAGAGGGAGAGAGGGAAGGAGAGGGAGGGAGAGAGGAGAGGGAGAGGGTGTGGGGGGAGGGGGGAGGGAGAGGAAGAGGAAGATAGGGGGAGGGGGAGGGAGAGGAAGAGAGGAGAGGGAGGGGGAAGAGGGAGAGGGGGAGAGGGGGGAGAGGGAGAGAGGGAGAGAGGGGGGGAGGGGGGAGGGGGGAGAGGGAGGAAGAGAGGGAGAGGGAGGGGGAGAGAGGGAGGGAGGGAGAAAGGGGGGAAGGGGGAGATGGAGGAAGAGAGGGAGAGAGAGAGGGGGAGAGAGGGAGGGAGAGAGTGGGAGGGAGAGGGAGGGAGGGGGAGAGAGAGGGAGAGGGAGGGGAGAGAGGAGAGTGAGATGGTGGGGGGAGGGAGAGGAAGAGAGGGGGGAGGGGGGAGGGAGAGGGAGGGGAGAGAGGGAGGGGGAGAGAGGGAGAGGAGCAGGGAGAGGGAGGGGGAGAGAGGGGAAGAGGGAGAGAAGGGGGAGAGGGAGAGAGGGAGAGAGGGTGAGGGGGGATTGGGGAGATGGAGGAAGAGAGGGAGAGGGAGGGGGGAGAGAGGGAGTGAGGGAGAGAGAGGGGGAGGGGGAGGGGGGAGATGGAGGAAGAGAGAGAGAGGGAGAGGGAGAGGGAGGGGGAGAGAGGGGGAGGGAGAGAGGGAGAGGGAGGGAGGGAGGGAGGGGGGAGAGGAGGGAGGGGATAGAGGGAGAGGAGAGGGAAGGGGAGAGAGGGGGGAGAGAAGGGGAGGGGAGAGGGAGGGGGGAGAGGAGGGGAAGAGGGAGAGAAGGGGGGGAGAGGGAGAGAGGGGGAGGGGGAGGGGGGAGATGGAGGAAGAGAGAGAGAGGGAGGTAGAGAGGGAGAGGGAGAGAGAGGGAGGGAGAGAGGGAGAGGGAGGGAGAGAGGGAGGGAGGGGGAGGGGGAGGGGGAGGGGGAGGGAGAGAGGGAGAGGGAGAGGGAGGGAGGGAGAGAGAGAGGGAGGGGAGAGAGGGAGAGAGGGGGAGAGAAGGGGAGTGGGAGAGGGAGAGAGTGCAGTGTAAACAATCCTACAGGTTAAAACGGGTAGTAGTCAGAGCGGTCTTAATGTCACTGGCATAATGAATACCTGGTGTTGATGACGGGGAAACTGGCAAATGAATGGTTGACAGTTCCTTCCCTCCCCCCTCCTCTCCTTCTGAGTGACAGGGGCTGCTTGTTGGAAAGCCAATTACTGTTGCTGTCATCCTCAATGGTTTTTAATATATGTTTTGTCTATATTGAAAACATTGTTGTGACTGTATTAAATCAATTTCATCTCCTTTTTCAAACTCCTGCTTTTACACACACTTCAAAGCCAGGAGTCCGAAGTCAGGAGTCCAAAGCCAGGAGTTTGAAGCCACGAGTCCGAAGCCAGGAGTCCGAAGCCAGGAGTCCGAAGCCAGGAGTCCGAAGCCAGGAGTCCGAAGCCAGGAGTCCGAAGCCAGGAGTCCGAAGTGAGGAGTAGGAAGCCAGGAGTCCAAAACCACGTGTCTGAAGCCAGTGTGCTACAGTATGTGTCAGATAGCCCTCAGAACATGCTCGGCCGCCAGGCTGCCATCCTCAGCAGTCTGTTTGTACCAGGTTTACCACTGTAGCCAGGGGTTAGCCTCCTAAGTGCCTTCAATTCCAAAAGCAATTGTGTCTAAGCTAACATGCGTGTCTCCTGCAGTGGCAGGTGGGGCCAAGCTGGGTTCAGCCCTGTCTCACACCTCCATCTGACACCCACAGTGACACCTCTTCTACACAGGGTCAGACATAATCACTCTCTCTGCTGACTAGGCCTGACTCTGACGGACTCACCTCCACCCACATCTATTGCTCCAGAGTACACATACACACACACACACACACACATGCACACGCACGCACGCACATACACAAGCAGAGACAGATGGCTAGACGGACGCACACACAAGTGCGAGCACGAAAGTACAGACTTACACACACACACAGAGTCGGAAAAGTACTACCTTCAGATTGATCATTGCTCTTTTTTCCTCCGTTTTAGTGCACTGGATAGGCTCTGTTTCGTAGAAAGATTCACTGACAAGACATACATTATGTGAAGCATTGTGTGCCAAAAACAAATCAAATTCTTTAATGTAGCAGAAATGCAGTCTGTATAGTCTCACAAGCTCACTGCTGACAAAACATCCATTACTGATTTGTCAATAAGGAGCGTGTTCCCACAATGTCTCTGTGCTCAATTCCCAATCAATCACCCCAGAGAGACTGTGGATTGACGGAGGGATCACTTCTAGAATCAGTTGACTAGCTGTCATTTCACTGGGAGCTCTCTCTGATGAGAGCTTGTCTGCATGCAGAACAGACATTAAAATTCAAATTACAAAAAATTATGGGTCAAAAGTTTCTTACGGTTTTGTAAAAAGTTTCCTATCCGTATGTCTCCAGCTCTCTCTCCGCTGACATCTGCAGATATCTGCAGACAGACATCCCATGATTGTTCTGGTGATGTCAGAGTGAGCGAGCAGCGCTAATTTCTGTGCAAACTCCAAGGAGGTGGGCCACCGTCAAATCAATCCCGAGCTGTCATCGCCCTTGACGACGCAGGTGCATGAAGAATACGGAGGAGGAAAGAAGAGGAGGGTGGGGTCCTCATTTACATTTATATATGCATGTTGATGCGTGTGGTGTGTTCCCGTCAACATGTAAAGACGTTGACACACTAATCACAGGACTAGGGGATGCCACCTGTCCAGTGGGGTGACCGGTAAAGGCAGCCCGGACACACACATATACACACACAGTGTGTCTGTCCCCTAAGATAATTACCTGCGCCAGCAGTCACTCCTCTGACAACACACAATATTATGCTAATCGCTGTCTGTGTGACGGCAGTACTGCTCCTTGTGTCACAAACACACAGCCCTGCTGACTGCAGATCAGCTTGTCTACACACTCTCTATGTACAGGGCATTCGGAAAGTATTCGGACCCCTTGACTTTTTCCATATTTTGTTACGTTACAGCCTTATTCTAAAATGGATTAAATAAAAAATCTACACACAATACCCCATAATTACAAAGCGGTAAAAGGTTTTTAGAATTTTTTGCAAATTTATAAAAAAACTAAAAAGCGAAATACCTTATTTACATAAGTATTCAGACCCTTTGGTATGAGACTCGAAATTGATTTCAGGTGCATCCTGTTCCCATTAATCATCTTTGAGATGTTTCTACAACTTCATTGGAGTCCACCTGTGGTAAATTCAATTTATTGGACATGATTTGGAAAGGCACACACCTGTCTATATAAGTTCCCACAGTTGACAGTGCATGTCAGAGCAAAAACCAAGCCATGAGGTCGAAGGAATTGTCCGTAGAGCTCCGATACAGGATTGTGAATGATGGAGGCACAGATCTGGGGAAGGGTACCAAACATTTCTGCATTCTTGAAGGTCACCAAGAACACAGTGGCCTCCATCATTCTTAAATGGAAGAAGTTTGGAACCATCAAGACTCTTCCTAGAGCTGGCCGCCCGGCCAAACTGAGCAATCGAGGGAGAAGAGTCTTGGTCAGGGAGGTGACCAAGATCCCGATGGTCACTCTGTCAGAGCTCCACTGTTTCTCTGTGGAGATGGGACAACCTTCCAGAAGGCAACCATCTCTGCAGCACTCCACCAATCAGGCTTTTATGGTAGGGTGGCCAGACGGAAGCCACTCCTCAGTAAAAGGCAGCCCGCTTGGAGTTTTCCAAAAGGCACCTAAAGGACTCTCAGACCATGAGAAACAATATTCTCTGGTCTGATGAAACCAAGATTGAACTCTTTGGCCTGCATGCTAAGCGTCATGTCTGGAGGAAAACTGGCGCCATCCTTACAGTGAAGCATGGTGGTGGCAGCATCATGTTGTGGGGATGTTTTTCAGCGGTAGGGACTGGGAGACTAGTCAGGATCGAAGGAATGATGAACACAGCAAAGTACAGAGAGATCCTTGATGAAAACCTGCTCCAGAGCGCTCAGGACCTCAGACTGGGGTGAAGGTTCCCCTTCCAACAGGACAACGTCCCTAAGCACACAGCCAAGACAACGCAGGAGTGGCTTCGGGACAAGTCTCTGAATGACCTTGAGTGGCCCAGCCAGAGCCCGGACTTGAAACCGATCTAACATCTCTGGAGAGACCTGAAGATAGCTGTGCAGTGATGCTCCCCATCCAACCTGACAGAGCTTGAGAGGATCTGCAGAGAAGAATGGGAGAAACTCCCCAAATACAGGTCTGCTAAGCTTGTAGTGTCATACCCAATAATATTCGAGGCTGTAATCGCTGCCAAAGGTGCTTCAACAAAGTACTGAGTAAAGGGTCTGAATACTTATGTAAATGTGATATTTCCGGTTTTTTTTTAACCTGTGTTTGCTTTGTCATTATGGGGTATTTTGTGTAGATTGATGAGGGGAAAAAACAATTTAATCAATTTTAGAATAAGGCTGTAACGTAACAAAATGTGAAAAAAGTCAAGGGGTCTGAATACTTTCCGAATGCACTATCTCTCTCTGTCTCTATGTATCTCTCTTTTTCCCTTTCTCTCATTTATTTTCTCTCTCTCTCTCTTGCTTTTTTTCTGACTCAGTATTTCCTTTACTTTGTCTTTCTTGTCATATCTGTCTCTCTATTTGTCTCTACACCTCACCATCCAGTCCAGTCCATCACATTGTCTTGTTCTCATTATCCACAATTTCTTACCCTACTTTTCTTCTTCATGCTTTTTTAGTCTTTCAGTTTTTATTGTTATTCTTTAGTTTTTTATCCTCTTATATTTGTTGTGTAGTAAATATTTCTGGTTTTGTTTTCATCGTTTTTTTATTTATGTTTATTCCTGTGAAGCGCATGTCTGAAATGTGCTGTATAAATAATGCTTGATTTGAATGAATGATGTTTTCATGGCTCTACCTTACATCGTAGCTTGTGTATCTATACATTTGCGGCAGGGGCACAGTCTCTGCCCTGCTTGTTTATTTTGTGGAGGATCTTTTGACCCTTCTCTCTCCCTGTCCAGACCTACTGTTTGTTCCTGCTTCACCATGGCTAAGCCAGGCTAGACCGCTAAGCCTGACACCTGCCTCTCACTGACACCAGGCCATCAACTCCAGACTGATAAGAAACGACCCCAGTCTCATGACCCTTTGAACTGAAGGCTGACCTCAAAGCAACGGCATCCAGACAAAACAATCACATCAATTACCCTTTAATGGCCCACTAACTCTTTATTTTATAAACATATGAGAAGGTGTTATGATTTTCAGCAAATGGGCACAGGGTTGAATAGTGTAGTGTGACGCTAGTATGGTGAAATAATGTCAGTATGATGATAGTGTCACTCAGATAAAGCTTAAGGTTGTTAGACTGTTGTAGTTGTAAAGTGTCAGTGTCCTTGCAGTCTTTTCTCTACAGTATCTCCCTCTGCACTGCAGTCTCCTCTATATCCCACAATTGAACTGCGCTCACAGACAGACAAGCCAATACGCCGACGTCTGCGATTACATCTGTCCCCAAAGCGGGTCTGGATAATTTTGTTCTCCCTTTTCCTCATTCCTATTATCACATTTGGCCTTCCTCATCCACCCCGGCCCGACTAAAAGAGCATTTAAGGCACACTTATTAAACGTAATCTAGTGAAGTTATTAAAACAAGCCAGTTTACCGAGAGCGAAAGCCCTGCCACAATTCAATTACCTGTGTAGCTGGAGGGAGAGCCAGGGTAGTGGGAGCGACAAGTCCTTCTGCTTTTATAGAGCGGGAGAGGAGCATCGTTAGCATGGCTCCATTAACACAATGGAGCTGGGGCGGTAATGAATTGGTGGAGGATTGGCCGAGAGGAAAGATAGAGGTTAGCATGACTGTCTGTCTGCTGGTGATGAGGGCACTGGTGAGGGCACACTGACCTCACACTGTCGCTGTCGCTCACTTCCTAGTTCATTCTGTTCCCGGGGCAGAGTTTCCATTAAAGCAGTGTTATACACTGAGTGTGCAAAACATTAAGGACACCTGCTCTTTCCATGACATACACAGACCAGGTGAATCCAGGTGAAAGCTATGATCCCTTATTGATGTCACTTGTTAAATCCACTTCAATCAGTGTAGATGAAGGGGAGGAGACAGGTTAAATAAGGATTTTTAAGCCTTGAGACAATTGAGACATGGATTGTGTATGTGTGCCATTCAGAGGGTGAATGGGCAAGACAAAAGATTTAAGTGCCTTTGAACGGGGTATGGAAGTAGTTGCCAGGCGCACCGGTTTATGTGAAGAACTGCAACGCTGCTGGGTTCTACACACTCAACAGTTTCCCCGTGTGTATCAAGAATAGTCTACCACCCAAAGTACATCCAGCCAACTTGACACAACTGTGGGAAGCATTGGAGTCAACATTGGCCAGCATCCCTGTGGAATGCTTTCGACAACTTGTAGAGTCCATGCTCCGACGAATTGAGGCTGTTCTGAGGGCAAAAGGGGTGTTTTGTACACTCAGTACTTTACAACAAACCCTCTCGTTGTTGTTACAAGGTGTTATTACAAGTACAAAAAGTAATGTTGGATCTTCCTAGTGTGTTGTCAGTGTATTATGAACACGCCTCACTATGAGCCATATAGCAATTATAAAATAAATCATTGCTGAAACATATATAAATAGGTATTTGGTGGAAACCAATGGAGCTCTTGTCTATGCACATTTGTTGTCGCCTGTGACCCGTACTTGGCAAGGTGGCTGCCTGGCTAGAGTAGCTGTGTGTGTGTGGTGTCTCTGTCTCTCCCTGTGTATCTGTGTGTGTTTACCTCTGTTTGTCCCAGCTCAGAGTGTCTCCTCCAGCGCCCAGGCTCCGTGGGTTATCGGTGTAATTGGATCAGCTCCCTGATGTCTTGTCCCTGTGTTTGTTGATAGCCCCTGTTTTAATTTGGCCTTTGTCACTAATCTGTGGTAGCTGGCCCCACTGCAGTAATCCCTCAGATAAGTGGCAGACGGACTGGGTATCCAAGGAGAAGCAGCCAAACGACGCGGCCCTGTTTGTAAGCCTCTGTAAATATGAAGGGGGATAGCAGAAAGGGAGACTAGAGGGTGAGAGAATGTGTGTGTGTTTGTGTGTGTTTCCACAGTCCAGAGGTCAATCGGAGGTGAGGAGCAGGTCTTGGAAGTGGTCTGCAGGGTCAGAGGTCAGGGTGAGGTCAGCCTTCATGAGGTCAGCTCTCAGGAGGGCTACTACTGAAACTCAGCACCACAGTGGCTACAGTTCTAGTCAAAGTAAAGCACTGTCCAGTCCAAGTGTCAACTTTAGGTACACTTTCAAGATATACAGTTTAGAGCCCTTTTCACTCTAGGTTAAACTCACTTTTTTATGAACTAACTTTGTTCGTTATGACTGGTTACAATTAAGTTTTTATCCCCTTAATTTTGTAATTAAACCATGATAGACTTAATGAAATTGACACCATTCTAGATGGGACAGGTGATTCCCAGTCAGCCAATCACAGCGTAGCGCCCCCTGGCTCTGTTCTATCCTGCGAGCCACAGACATGACATCATGGCCCAATAGAGCCGACCTCAGCACAGCTGTACTCTGATTGGCTGAGAGAGCTGCTCTGTTCTCTGCCGTGATGATGTCATGGGATTCTGGCTGACCCCTCGGCATCAGATGTTTATCGGGGTGTTAGCCTGCGGAGAGGGCAGGGGGCGAGGGAGAGGGGGATAAAGGGATATAGGAAGGGAGGGAGGGTGGTGTTAGGGACAGAGAGACGGGTTTTAGCCCCAACACCTTGGGCACACAGCCTTGGTCTGCACTCCTCGTCTCCTTGGGAAAAAAAGAGAGAGAATCCCTGGTCCCAGCATGCCATGCTCTGCTCTGGGAAAGAGCCTAATTGAATTAGGGGAGAATGAGACCATCGAGAGTGATTTCACATGCTCGCCTAATGCCTTGAGATCCGATACTTAATCTTGGCAGGATCCCATGCTGTTTTAAGCCAAGACATTAAAACCATTGAGTGCATCGAGAAATGACAGCCATCGGAAGTGTGATGGTCTCATCCCCCCCTTCCCCTTTCACCTCCCCCATCCCACTAGGTAGCCCCCACTCATCAGGACACTGAGGTTGTAGACAGGCCTGAAGATAACATAACATAAGACCAGGGTCAGGTCCATTGTGTAAAGAGTTCTGTGACTCGACGACTCAACGACTCTGTTTAGTCTGTGACTGTTTTGTTTAGTCTGTGATTGTTTTGTTTAGTCTGTGACTGTTTTGTTTAGTCCGTGAATGTTTTGTTTAGTCTGTGAATGTTTTGTTTAGTCTGTGACTGTTTTGTTTAGTCTGTGAATGTTTTGTTTGGTCTGTGACTGTTTTGTTTTGTCTGTGACTGTTTTGTTTAGTCAGTGACTATTTTGTTTAGTCTGTGAATGTTTTGTTTAGTCTGTGAATGTTTTGTTTAGTCTGTAAATGTTTTGTTAAGTCTGTGCATGTTTTGTTAGTGACTCCCCTATTGTGTTGTTTTGCTCTATATTGTCTGTAACCGCTAGCGACGGGACACTGTTAGTGACTTTGTGGCAGTTTGTGCTACTCAAGATGGTTGTCTCATACTCTGTACTGTCTGTAACTGACTGCTAGGACTAATCCCTCAATGTGCTGTCTGTGACTCACACCGCCGTCTGCGACCTGTCTCTGTCTCAGTCCCTCAGAGCTGTGCTACCTCGTTGTGACTCAGTGCAGTAGTGTCTGTCTATAGTGTGGTGCCGCTTCTGTCTCAGGCCCTCCTGCTGCGTGGGGCCTATTTTCCCTGTCGCCCCCCGACAGAGAGGCTCACTGGCCTGTTTGTTTTAATCAGAGCAGTGTTTGCCAAAGAGCTTTACCTCAGGAGATGGGAGGGAGTCCTTGTGTGTTCTCCTGTAACGCGAAGAGAACAGGACAGGATAGGGCACAGGGAAAAATGTGTATCACCTGAGACTCCCTCACAACCTGGGTTTAACAAATCACATTAATAGATACAAGGGCAATAACCATACTTTAGTTATATTTTGGACCCATTGTACAGAATTGTACTATGCTATGGACTTAATTATCTATTTAATTGGGATTCAAACTATACATGAATTATATAGATTTTGTTTACCACTGCACATCACCTTTTCCTGTACACATTTCCCCTGTCCTCTGTTGTCATCCTCAAACCCCATTCTTCTCCTCCCTCCATCCCTGCTTTGTTTGCTCTCCATTCTGCAGCATCTGCCAGACAGATTATCTTGCCTTACCCCCTCTCCTTGTCCTCTCCTCTTCTCTGTCAGCCACAGAGCCTGCATGGCCAAGGCATTGTACCCACCGTCAGGACGTTCCTCAGTACCATCGGCTCTGCTCTGCTCTCCTACTGTTCCACCCCACGCCTCCCTTTGTCAACTCCACAAAGTTGATCTATTTACCAGCCATCCATCCGCCTGATCTTTCTCCCAAACTACAGGGCAAAGGAAGGGGAAGCAAGGGGAGATGTTATCCCATCCAGCCAGACAGCGTTCCCCCCCCCCCTCCCTCCTTTAGTCAGAACAGAAACCCATCTGCTGGAAGCCAGTGTTAGATCTTAATATCGAATGGTTGGGGGTGTTTTTGTCATTCATAAGCTTTGCTGACAAATTCTTGACATAATTTGGCGGATTGCATCGATAACTTCTTTCCTCGCCACAGAGGACAAATAGAAATAATGTATCTGTCTGTGTGCCATGGGGGTTGGATGGAGGTTGGATGGAGGGATGGTGGAAGGGGTGGGAGAGAGAGAGCGGGAGAGAACATCAGAGACAAAGGCCCCGCTGCCAACCCGTCCGGCCATGACATTGGCAGCTCAAGGTATTAGTGCAGCGGTTAAGGTTAGAGGTTAAATAGGGACATGGAGGTTGTAGGAGGGATTCTCACAGTAGATGGAAAGACAGAGAGAAGGCAGGCAAGCAGCAGACAGCTGCTGTTTCTTCAAGGCTGAACTTGAGGGAAGACACAGTTCAGGTGCCTCACACAGTGCTCACCTAATTGCCTAACTAACAAATCTAAACGTTTTTATTGAGGAGAAAACTGAAATGTGATGTGCAACTGTCACCTGCCATGTTGGACTGACACCCACACAAACCTCCTTCCAACCTTGCACATACAAACAAACATGCATGTGCACAATCACACACAAACACACACATTTGGCTCTAAAATATGCCCACTCACACAGCTCTGTATTCATGAATTCAGAAGGGTGGGCCGCAGCAGCCGGCTCAAAGGCTGAGGGGGAGTAGGGGGGAGGAAGGGGGAGGTGTGTAAGGGGAGGTGTGAGGAAAACCAGCTTTTCCTGCCCACTGTTTTGACAGTTGTGGTCTTGAGAGGGAATGCTAAATCTCTTAATCTGCCATAATCAAGGGGAGAGAGAGAGAGAGAGAGAGAGAGAGAGAGAGAGAGAGAGAGAGAGAGAGAGAGAGAGAGAGAGAGAGAGAGAGAGAGAGAGAGAGAGAGAGAGAGAGAGAGAGAGAGAGAGAGAGAGAGAGAGAGAGAGAGAGAGAATTGGCAAAAGCAAGACAGAGAGGTTGATGGAAGCTGGATTAACAGATGCCAGTCCAGTTCCATCCTTCCCTTCCCATGCTGGTGTTTTTGTTGGGCCTGTGCCTGGGTGTGTAACTTTGTCGGTCTTTGTGTGTGTGTGTGTCAGGTGTCGGTCCGTGTGTTGCTGTTTTGAGAGCAAGGATGAGACAGTGTTAATCGCAGTATGTGTCTGTGGCTGGGGTTTATTTTAGAAGTGAACTCTATTTGGGTGCTGGGGTTTAGCTGGTGGCAGAGGGGGGTAGTGAGAGGGGTAGTCTGAGTTGACTGGGCTAATTATCTTCATCCATGATTGGCCGCTGTGAAAGGGCAGGAGTTGCAAGTGTCTGGGACTCTCTGACCGACAACCACCACTCTGGGTGCTCACAACATGGCTCTCTCGTTCTCTTTCCTCTATCCTCTCTCCTTCACTCTCTCTCCCTTTCTCTTTCACTCACTTTTTTCTCTGTCTCTCACTTTTATCCATCCTCTTCTGTTTCTCTGTCTGTCTTTCTCTCCTTTCATCTGTTTATCTCTAGCTATCTTTTCTCCCTCTCTCTTTCACTTTCTCTCTCACTCCTTGATATGGTGCGTTCAGACCGACTTCCTCAATAGCCCAGTAGTTCACCAAGCAGAATAGCACAGACCTGCAAGATGTTTGCTTTCTTATCAAAGCCTTCATACAAATACAAAGAGAGAACAAAAATCCACCTCCCTCCCTTTTCATGGGTTTTGTGTTCGCTGCTTGTCTGATTCTAAATTCAAGTGCTTAATTTTCTGCCGTTTCTTTGCGATTCTGAGATGGCACCATGCATTAATGTGATGTCGAAAAGCAAGGGGGTTTGGGGGGAGGCATTGGGGAGAGAGGTGCATTAAGCAACCACCTGCCAGTCTGTGGTAAGCCCTGCTGCCGTGTACCTGTTGGCAGCTGCCGGCACCTCCGTGATAACACATATCGCCGGCGTCTCACTTGCTCTGAGCACGTGCAGTACACTCTAAAAATTAGGGGTTCAACAAGGGTTCTTCTAAGATCCTCAAAGTTCTTAGAAGAACCTCATGGGAGTTGAGGTTAATCAAGGAACCTCCTTCGTGGGTGGGGGTTCTTACAGGAACCTAACTGCCCAACTGAAACATTTTGATTTTAATTTGAAAGAACAGCAGGTGCAGGCACTTACTTTAAATTGAGGAGATCTTTACATTTTTCAGTTAAGGTTTGTCCCTTGTATGGTCTAAATTGACATTGTTTTATGATGATAACATCTATCTTTTCATATTTGTGCAAATCTTTCTAAAACAGAAGATGATACAATTCAATGGATATCAATCAACAAAGAGGTATGAATATGTATGCTATAAGAATATGTTGAAGGCTAGCTGTATTGGGTGCAGATGACTAAACTGCTCACTTTTGTGTCTGTGTCTGCAGGTATACAGACGAGGAGGCATACAAAGGTATGTCAATTGGTATTGGTATGTTATGCAGATCACATGTACCATTCCTACCTCTTCAATGAAAATCCCATAGGCCTCTACATTATGGACAAGGTATATGTATGAAAACCATTATCAAAACTGATTTTTTCATTCATGTTTACCGAAAAAACCAAAGTATGAATACTGTTGTGTGCGGGCTTTGTTAAACATCTGTATAATTAAAAAAATTTGGATTCACAGACTTCACCATCCCTACACCTCTGGTGAATATAACAAGAAACATGTTCGATCACCATGCACTGCAAAATCATTCTGGCTATGGATACGGAGAACATCAACACATTAACCTCAACACGCCAGAGGATATACCCATTGGACTTGGGGCTCTGCTGGGAGTTTACTTCATATTTGGATTTTTCTATTCTGCTTTGCCACTAAAATCATAATAAACACTGAGCTAAAATATGGTGTTATTGTTATGCGTATTATTATTATTATTAATAATAATATTATTATAATAATACAAATAGGGGCGGGGAGGTAGTTAAAAAATGAACCCCAAAAGGTTATTCAAAAGGTTTTTCGAGGATCCATTAAAAGGGGTTCTTTGAAAAACCCTAAAGGATACTCCAGGAACCTTTTCTTTTTAGAGTGTAGAGATCGAAGGTGGAGCAGAGCCCCAGCGATGAGCCTGTTGTATCATGAAGAGGGGTGGTGCTGCGACAGAGACAAAGGGGTTCCTGTCGACATGCCCGTCAAAAACAGACAAAATCCTCTACCTCATTAGATTTCATTAATAGTGGGGCTGTCTCCACTTCTGATGAATAATGGGATCACTCTTTGCTCCACCTCAATGTAATTCGCACCAACTAGCATGTTTAGCGCATTGTAATATTATATGTTCATACTCTTTACCTCACCTTTTACGATTACAGCATTTTGTCATAATACGATTTGGGAAGGAAAAAATATTCCCTGATGGTCCAGATTCACTGGCAGCCACAGAATGAGAGAATGGGAGAATGAGAGAATATATTGTGAAAAGGAGAGGAATGAGGGAATGAGAGAGAGAAAGTTGTGAGTGGCAAGGACAAGGCCAAGGTCAGAAGTATGCTCTCAGAGACGAAAGAGAGCTTCGTAGAGATCTGCCTTTATTCCTGCCTGCCATTGTTGTGCCCTATCCTCCTGTGCATCCAACTTCATCAACCTTCTGCTCGACTCTCAAGGAGATAGGATTCAAGCCCTGACACGAATTAGCCCCCAGATTGACTTGATACTGCCGTGCCCAAGGGACCATGGGTAAAAAAGACCCCCTTTTTTCTATTTGGCCCTCTGCTCATTTTATTTCTCCCTTTGCCTTTCCCCCTCTCTTCCTCTCTTTCCCTCTTCCTCTCAATCTCCCTCCTTCTCTCCCCCCACCCCCCTCCTCCTCCTCCTCCTCTGGTTGTTTTCCCTTGTGCCTCTTGTCAGTCACCTGTCTCTGCGACATACCCCTCCTCTTCAGCCTGACGGACAGGCGCCGCTGGGTTCTGACGGAGTAATTTGCTCAGAATTTACAAAAAACGGGCCGGCATCAAAGATGGCAGCTGTGCCATGCCGAAGTGATTGCATTAAGAGCAGCGAGAGAGGTCCGTTTCCATTCATCACCACAGCTGACAGTCGACCCACAGATATTTTCCCAACTATTTTTTATTATTTTCTACATTGTAGAATTATAGTGAAGACATCATAACTATGAAATAACACATATGGAATCATGTAGTAACCAAAAAAGTGTTAAACAAATCAAAAAATATATATATATATTTGAGATTCTTCAAAATTGCCACCCTTTGCCTTGATGACAGCTTTGCACACTCTTGGCATTCTCTCAACCAGCTTCAACTGGAATGCTTTTCCAACAGTCTTGATGGAGTTCCCACATATGCTTAGCACTTGTTGGCTGCTTTTCCTTCACTCTGCCGTCCAACTCATCCCAAACCATCTCAAATGGGTTGAGGTCGGGGGATTATGGAGGCCAGGTCATCTGATGCAGCACTCCATCACTCTCCTTCTTGGTAAAATAGCCCTTACACAGCCTGGAGGTGTGTTGGGTCATTGTCCTGTTGAAAAACAAATGATAGTCCCACTAAGCCCAAACCAGATGGGATGGCGTATCGCTGCAGAATGCAGTGGTAGCAATGCTGGTTAAATGTGCCTTGAATTCTAAATAAATCACAGACGGTGTCACCAGCAAAGCACCCCCACACAATAACACCTCCTCCTCCATGCTTTACGGTGGGAACTACACATGCAGAGATCATCCGTTCACCCACACCGCGTCTCACAAAGACACGGCGGTTGGAACCAAAAATCTCCAATTTGGACTCCAGACCAAAGGACACATTTCCACCGATCTAATGTCCATTGCTCGTGTTTCTTGGCCCAAGCAGGTCTCTTCTTCTTATTGGTGTCCTTTAGTAGTGGTTTCTTTGCAGCAATTCGACCATGAAGGCCTGATTCACACAGGTCCCTCTGAACAGTTGATGTTGAGATGTGTCTGTGACTTGAACTCTGTGAAGCATTTATTTCGGCTGCAATTTCTGAGGCTGGTAACTAATGAACTTATCCTCTGCAGCAGAGGTAACTCTGGGTCTTCCATTCCTGTGGTGGTCACACCCAGTCATACTCACACACGGCTACACACCTTTAAAAGTTTGCTCTGGTTTCTCCTCTGTGTTCTCTCTATTTCATCTCAAACCGAAGAGCAGGTCTTTGTGCAGACAGGTGATATCAACCCCAGTCCTGAGCTCTCACACATCCTCCACAACAAATGTCAAGAGAAAACATGTCACTTTGCCTCAAATACAGAGATGGCCATGGCTGCCACTCCAGGAACTCACCACTGTTTGAAGTCAGGTGCTGCTCTCCTGATTCATGTCAGAGAGGGGTGCTTCAGGCTGGATCGCTCACGTCTCCATGCTGACAGTACAGCAGGACAGGCTGAGGTGCTGCTGCTAGTCATAAATTATTATAGTTTGGAAGGTGTGTGTGTGTGTGTGTGTGTGTGTGTGTGTGTGTGTGTGTGTGTGTGTGTGTGTGTGTGTGTGTGTGTGTGTGTGTGTGTGTGTGTGTGTGCGTATGTGTGTGTGCGTATGTGCGTGTGCGTGTGTGTGTATGCGTGCCTGTGTTTGTCTGTATGTGTGTCCGAAAGTCCTTCCCCGCATTGGGCTCAGGGATAAAACATGTAGTGCTGACCCAACACAGGAAACCCAGGAAACGGGTGTGGCGGGGGTATTGAGCGGGATCCATAGCAATGTTTATCGACAGAGTGGCTCCCGGCTCATCTTTCGCTGTCGGGCGACGGGCGATTCCTCACCGATCTATTGATCTCAGACTGTGGGCTCATTCATTACAGGCTGACTAGCAGCAGATGAGCCAGGCATTATTGCTGAGCAGGGCCTTCTCTCTCCCCCCTGTAATACTGCACAGGTCAATCCTAGGACCTATGCATATCTAAGAGCCATGCTGTACAGTATGTCTTACTCAGCGTTTCAACACCCAACACACCATTACACACCAAAGATCTGGACCATGAGAGATCGTTTTCTGAAAAATGCTGGTTGAGTAAAGTCGAGATAGATTTGTATGTTTCAATGAGAGTAAAGGAGTTTTAAAACATGTTGGCTTATGGTTTGTGTAATGTCATGATTTTCATAAATCTTACATATATTGCCATAGCCAGTTGCAAAGGCAGCTGGCTGAGAATGCATTGAGCAGTGCTCTCAAGTGTTCTCATGAATTTTTCAGCATTCATACGATTTCATACCTCCAGTTGCAGTCCTCTGATGAATACTTGAGTATTTCTCAGTGATATCTTTTATATTCTGATGCATTTCTCAGTGGCCCGATATACAATGAGTTTACAAAACATTAGGAACACTCCGAATAGCTTGTTCCATCTCATCCCACAGATGCTCAATTGGATTGAGATCTGGTGACTGGGCAGGCCACTGCAGTGAAGCTGAATTCATTTTAATGTTTGTAGAACCATTCCTGGACAATCCTAGCCTTGCGGCATGGGGCATTATCCTGCTGGAAAAAAAAATCCATTGGCAGATAGATACACTGCTGCCATGAGGGGACGCATCTGATTGGCAATGATGTTCAGATATCCTTTGGCATTCAAACGTTGCTCCACTTCTATAGAGGGGCCCAATGTGTGCCATGAAAATACACCCCACACCATCACACCACCACCACCAACCTGCAATGTTGACACGTGGCATGATGGATGCATGCATTCGTGGTTTTCTCCATGGGAGGCATCAGCGTGAAACAGCAGGAACCGGGATTCATCAAACCAGGCAATGTTTTTCCAATTCTCCAGTGTCCAGTGTTTTCGTTCCTTAGCCCACTGCAACTGCAGTTTCTTGTTTTTTTAATGAAAGAAGTGGAACTCTGTAAGGTCGAGGTATGACGAGTGGGTCTTTGGGCACCAATATTGTTCTGGACTGTCAGTTGACTAACTGCAGCCCGTCTGCTGCTCTGTCCTCTTTCATCAATGAACCCTTTTCGACCACTGGACTGCCGTTGGCTGGATGTCCTTTGGCTGGTGGACCCTTCTTGATACACACACAGGTTAAAGAAGGATTTGTAGGCCTTGAGACAATTGAGACATGGATTGTGTTTGTGCCATTCTGAGGGTGAATGAGCATGACAAAAGATTTAAGTGCCTTTGAACGGAGTATGGTAGCAGGTGCTAGGCGCACCAGTTTGAGTGTGTCAAGAACTGCAAAGGTGCTGGGTTTTTCATGCTCAACAGTTTCCCGTGTGTATCAAGAATGGTCCCCCACCAAAAGGACATCCAGCCAACTTGACACAACTGTGGGAAGCATTGGAGTCAACATGGGCCAGCATCCCTGTTGAACGCTTTCGACACCTTGTAGAGTCCATGCTCCGATGAATTAAGGCTGTTCTGAGGGCAAAAGTCAGTGCAACTCAATATTAGGAAGGTATGTTTTGTACACAGTGTATATTATCATGTATTTATCTGTAGCCCTACATATTCTCAAGTATCTCTCCGAGCTCTGCTACATGATAATGTATTTCTGTGATATGTGACAGAAGCTTGTAGATATCCTCCCCTTGACTCTTTCCCAGGGCCCTCCTGACCAAGTAGGGACCACCTCAGACACGCAGGTGTATTTCCCCTGAGACCCTGTCACATTCCGCCCTGTCCTGCACACACAGCCATTTTCTAACTGGGTCCCCAGAGTATCCCAGCCCAGAGTACAACCGATAACCCCCAGCCCACACGACCCCTCATCATTCCACAACACACACACCAGCAAACACACGTCCATGCATGCTAACACATGCACACAAGCACATACACACACATTGGAGTTGAACGCTTTTAAATGGGAGCTTTCCACCCGGTCACAAATTTCCGCTCCAATTGCCACAATGAACGACAGAGATGTGGGACATAGTTGGCCCTTTAGAGGTTCATTTTTCTCATTTTTTGCTCTTTCTCTTCTTTCGCTGCCTGGGCAACAGGAAAGAAGGACTCCTGTTTAACGATAAAATAATGAATGTCATTTTGAGGCAGGAGTGAGCAGAAGGGAAGGATGGTGCAGGGGGGTGAGGGTAGCAAGTGCATTACCACGCCGGCGAATGTGCCCTCGTGCCAGGGAGTACATTTGAGTGAAGCTGTGCGATGTGACATAATCAGACAGAAATCACTAATTTGTCAGCATTAATATTTCAGCCCCAGCATTGCCTGTCAAAGGGTGCCAGAGATGACTGATCAATCTATAAACTAGCCCAGGCTAATTTATTGAATATTTATGTGCAATGTCATGTGCAGGGGCCGCGGGTGAAATTTATTTCACACTGTGCCTGCTCTGCTCTGCTCTGAACTTTTTCTAACTACTATTTTAGTTTTTTTGAGAATATGAGAAATGTGTAATGATGCTGGGATACACACACACACACACACACACACACACACACACACATACACACAGTCTTCTGTCTCTCAGTGAGGAGTGCATGTCAGCAAATGGCTCGTAGTGGAAGTACTCACACACATCTCTGTCACCCCCCTGCCCCATAAATTAGTGTGATCTGCCATGTTGCTATTGAGTTCCAGTGATTCACTGTGCTGTAGAGGAACGAGTGTGCACAGTCCGTTATAGTCCCCTGAGTTCTCTACCATTCCGATGTGTATAATTGTCATTGTCTGCTCTGCGCATTGCACCTGACTTATGCCTTCAGTGTTGATAGCTCCTCTGCGTAGCCCACAATGTGTGCATTTATTTACTGTCGCGTCTTGGAAAATATGTCAATTTGCTGCTTTTGTAAGCAGCCGCCCCAGCCACACAATAGGCATTTAGCACGGACAGCATAATTATGACAGCATATCAGGGGAAAGTGCTGGGACAGCAGCACAGCAGCAAAATAAAGGAGGAAAAAGAACAGCTGAAACATCCGTCCTTCACAATTCCCATGAAGATCATTGTGAATAAGAATTAATTAGTACCGCTGAAACATGGCGTAGTGGCGGGAAAATCACCATCGCCTGGTGTGGAGGACTGTGATGTTGTCAGCACTGGGGAGAGGTGGGTTCAATGTCTCCACTGTAATTCAGCGGTGTCTGGTGTGTGTGGTTGTTGCACGTAGCTTTCCGGTGGCCGGGTCCCTGGCCCGATGGTCTAGCGCTTCTACAGTACAATGAGCAAATATATTCCTCCTCCAGCTCTCCACAGCATTAGCCCCTCCAATACCCTCATTATACCGTCACTAATTACAAATTCTCAAGTCAGAGCCAAGCATTAGAGTAAGACAGTGCAGTGAGCATATGGCATAATATCCTATTAATGAACACTCTAAATTCAAACTCAGGTCAGCTGCTCGCGCCGTGTACATGTCACTGATCCAACGTAGTGTGACCTTCTTTTAAAATGCACAGACTGATTTGGAGGAAAGGCAGCCCCTCTGGCAAACTCATTGTTTTACTTGTTTAATTTTGGCTAGCAATTATTGATATAATATTGTGATGGTGTGAATGGGAGAGGGGCTTCTTAAAGGAGCAAAGGTGAATTTATCTTTATTCTGTTTTCGCCTGGTACCTTTTTCCTGCATTGTGGCTGTCTCCACCTCTGTCTCTGCGTATTTATCTCCTTAAATGTTTTTGATTATTCTCTCTCTCTTTTACTTGGTCTTCCTCTCCAGGGGAAAGCTAGGCTATTTGCATTCCCTGTTTCAACAATGTGGGAAACAGGTTGCAGACGTCCCGCACCTCTTCTCTCCATGCTTGCCGTTTTAATGTGGACTGTCAAACACAAGAGAGATGGATTTCTTTCTCTTCAAAAAACTGGGGAAGAGGAGAGATGCAAATAGACACATTTAGCGTGATAGATGTGTGTGATAGATGTGCGTGATAGATGTGTGTGATAGATGTTCTCTGTAGCACGTTCAGTTTGGATCTCGTTTTCTGAGTAAATCTGCAGAGATGACCTCGTCTAGACAGATGAAGAAATGAGGGAGGGAGGGAAGGACAGAGGGACGAGGAGAAGGACAGAGGGACGAGGAGAAGGCCAGAGGGACGAGGAGAAGGTTAGAAATGGAAGATAAAAATCACTCCACCTTTTCCACTACAGTGCACTGTTCTGTTTACTCCTAGTCTTTGGATAAATTAGTGCACTGAAACACTAGGGGCTGTATTCAGTCAAACTCACCTTGTCACTTCGTCGTTTTTTTCACTTACCCTTGAAACCCAATCACTGGTTTGGATTGATACTAGCATCTACAATAACTCTAATATCTTCACTATCAATACTTCCTCCAGCATGGTGACAATGACTGAGAAAGAGGAGACAACAACTTAATGTCAACCCCCAAAACACAGTCATGAGTGTTGTCTCAGGGTGATCCATTAGTGGTAAAAAAAGAAAAGGTGGATAAATGATGAGTGGCAGTCGAGGTGCAAGCGACATTGACATTGACTCAGGTTCATTTTGTATTCCAGTTACTGTGCTACATAAAACTCCCTCCTCTCTCCTCTTGAGTCTGGGGGCTGGGGAACGTGAGAATGCACAGGGGCCTCTCTCTGAACCTCTCCCCAGGGATGATGCCTCTCAGTGGGCCTCCACACAGGCCCCGTGCCCTGGGCCCTGTGGAGCTCTGTGGAGCTCGGGGGGGAACAGTTTGTTTTAAGAGGCTTAATCCTCCAAAACAGCTGCCTGAGATCAGGTCTCAGATCAGTGCTGGGGGATCAGGCAGAAGAGGAGAGGGTTAAGAGGGCTGCTGGTGCAGACTAAAGTGCAGATGTAGCTTTCAGCTAAAGCATGGGGACATTCAGACATACAACACAGCCAACACTAACTGTGTTCACAGCCAACAACATCGGTGTAATAGACTATGCTTGTAGGGTCTATTTGTGTTTTATAATACAGCTGTTATTGATTTTCTGGTTTTGTGTGTCTGTGTGTGTGCCTACGAATGTGTGGCAGCTCTGTGTGTATGAACATGCCTGTACGCTTCAGTGCAAGTGTGCGAGATACAGACAGACAGACAGACAGACAGACAGACAGACAGACAGACAGACAGAGTGATAGAGGAGAGAGAAAGGATACGAACACAGAAGCATGGGGAAGGTGGAAGGTGTGTGAGAGAGAGAGGATTCAGCGTGGAACAGCTTGATTCGAGAAAAAAGGTCATCCTTGTCCTGGAGTAAGCTGAATTGATTGTGTCGGGGCCACGGAGGACTGATAAAAATGACCTCAATAAAATCAGCACTGCCTATGCAATATGCAAATTATTCCATAAAGGATGGATGGATGTGAGGAGGGAGGTGGAGGAGGAGGGAGAATGGGGGAACGGACGCTTAACGGTTGAGCGGACAGCATGCCCTGGCCCATCACTCTTCATGCCAGCGCCCTTTATGTACGTGCCCGCCCCCCTCCTGTGCCCCCCCCTGCCCTCCTGATAAGGTGAAGGAGAGTGCTACCTGTGGAGGGGTCATCCCTACTGAAGGTGAGGGCAGATGGCACCGTTGTTCACCCAACCCCCCACCCACCACTACTAAGGCTCCAGTGGCCAGGTTGGGATGGACTGTAGTGGTGGGGCAGGAGGATAGAGAAGCATGGAGCTACCTTTCAAGGTAACCACTGCAGTTATGATAATGGATTGTGTTCATATACTGTAGCCAACCCCTTTCACTAGGTTTCAACACGTTTTGTTTCATGTTTGCAGAGAACTCACCCCATTCACAAGAAAAAGGGAGAAAGAGAGGGAGAAGGAAATAAACGAGGGGATGAAAACATGCTCAAGTAAGAGAGGTGGAAGGCAGCCATACAGCAGAGGCTGAAAATGCAGAGTACTGCGATGCTGGTGGACGCTGGCATCCCTGGGTTGGCACGCGGGTCTGCTAAGTTGTAGGATTTACCTTGGTGCCCTCGGGCCTCCGACATGAACGGACTATCGTCTGGAGGGGCCCCGTGGCAAGCTGCAAGTAGGCTCCCATTGGTCTTTGGAGAGATGGAAATGCTGGATGAAAATAAGAAAACAAGAGGAAGACAGAGAGAGACGAGGAGAGCAGGAGGAGGGTGAGAGAGAGAAGAGCAAGCGGTCCAGGGACCAGAGCCAAGTTGTGGAGAGAGTGGGTGGAGAGAGATGGGGATTGAGAGAGAGATAAAACGAAGTTGTGTGCGTGTGCTCTCTGCCCGTGCTATTGTTGCTGGCCAGTTCATCAGTACATGTCTGCAGCTGAGGCAGAGATAGAGGTAGAGAATGAGAGCTCATCTGCCCAGAGCCCCAGCCCGGGAAGCACATGGTCAAGTGGTCAACAAATGAAACAGGAAAATTGCTGCCATTTGTTCTGCCTGCTCAAGTGGCAGAGTGTGGGCTAGATGGCTAGGTCATGATAGATGCTCCTGTTCCCTCTTATTGATATGATTAAAAAAATACCAAGCAAAACAGTGGGGCTGCTGCTTTTTCAACCAGCACAATAACTGACAAACAGATAAGAGCACTCAGCAAAAAAGTCCAGAAAATTGCTTGTATGCAAATCTACTTTCGGTTGTTGAAATCCTGCTTACTGCTTTTCGGTGAACTCTGAGCACAGTTTGAAGGAGTGGTGTTTTTGATAATACATCTAATTTACCCATGAATCATTAAATATCAGGAGATTTGAAAAAAATATATATATACCACAAATTATTTTCAGTAATCATAGAGAAGGATATTGAAAATACAATGGTGAGTATAATTATGTGTTTAATTTAGGTAAAAACACAACTATGTAGCAGAATAGAACACAATACAAGGTCTGTCAGTGCAGTAAGTAATTATGGTGTTAACAGTGGTCTATTGATCTAGATCCAGTCCAAACTTATTTGTATCATTTACTGCAATATTTAATCAAATATTGTGAGATACATGAATGCAGTAGCAGATATGGTGCAATGACAATTTGATGAAAACAGATGTCCTGTATGAAAATTCAGATATAATGTGTGTTGAGCATATAAGGCTTCTATTTGCCTTTCTAATCACTCTATTTCCCACTTCATTTCCGTGCCTTTCCAGCCAGAGCATCCCTACAACCACAGACACATGGATTTGAAACACAATACACACAATTTATCATTAAATTTTTTTATAATAAAGACCAGAGAGAAACACACTTTGCAAGTATTATTTTTATCTACCAGAGAGAGAGAGAGAGAGAGAGAGAGAGAGAGAGAGAGAGAGAGAGAGAGAGAGAGAGAGAGAGAGAGAGAGAGAGAGAGAGAGAGAGAGAGAGAGAGAGAGAGAATTGGTCCTGGGGCTCTGTTCACAAACACAAACAGACCCCACAGAGCGCCAGGACAACAACAACACAATTAGACCCAACCAAATCATGAAAAAACAAAAAGATAATTACTTGACACATTGGAAATATTTTTTTTTTAAATAGAGCAAACTAGAATGCTATTTGGCCCTAAACAGAGAGTACACAGTGGCAGAATACCTGATCACTGTGACTGACCCAAACTTAAGGAAAACTTTGACTATGTACAGACTCAGTGAACATAGCCTTGCTATTGAGAAAGGCCGCCGTAGGCAGACCTGGCTCTCAAGAGAAGACAGGCTATGTGCACACTGCCAACAAAATGAGGTGGAAACTGAGCTGCACTTCCTAACCTCCTGCCAAATGTATGACCATATCAGAGACACATATTTCCCTCAGATTACAGAGATCCACAAAGAATTCGAAAACAAACCCAATTTTGATAAACTCCCTTATCTACTGGGTGAAATACCACAGTGTGCAATCACAGCAGCAATATTTGTGACCTGTTGCCACAAGAAAAGGGCAACCAGTGAGGAACAAACACCATTTTAAATACAACCCATATTTATATAAAAGAAAATCCCCATTTGTACTTTAACTATTTGCACATTGTTACAACACTGTATATAGACATAATACGACATTTGAAATGTCTTTATTCTTTTGGAACTTCTGAGTGTAATGTTTACTGTTAATATTTATTGTTTATTTCACTTTTGTTTACTATCTACTGTATGACACTACAAGCCTGGCACACCTGTATTTGGGGAGTTTCTCCCATTTTTCTGCAGACCCTCTCAAGCTCTGTCAGGTTGAATGGGGAGCGTCGCTAGACAGCTATTTTCAGGTCTCTCCAGAGATGTTAGATCGGGTTCAAGTCCGGGCTCTGGCTGGACCAATCAAGGACATTCAGAGACTTGTCCCGAAGCCACTCCTGCATTGTTTTGGCTGTGTGCTTAGGATCGTTGTCCTGTTGGAAGGTGAACCTTCGCCCCAGTCTGAAGTCCTGAGCGCTCTGGAGCAGGTTTTCATTAAGGATCTCTCTGTACTTTGCTCCGTTCATCTTTCCCTCGATCCTGACTAGTTTCCCAGTCCCTACCAATGAAAATCAGCCCAACAGCATGATGCTGCCACCACCATGCTTCACCGTAGGGATGGTGCCAGGTTTCCTCCAGACTTGACGCTTGGCATTCAGGCCAAAGAGTTCAATATTGGTTTAATCAGACCAGAGAATCTAGTTTCTTATGGTCTGAGAGCCTTTAGGTGCCTTTTGGCAAATTCCAAGCGAGCCTTCATGTGCCTTTTACTGAGGAGTGGCTTCCGTCTGGCCACTCTACCATAAAGGCCTGATTGGTGGAGTGCTGCAGAGATGGTTGTCCTTCTGGAAGGTTTTCCTATCTCCACAGAGGAACTCTGGAGCTCTGTCAGCGTGACCATCGGGTTCTTGGTCACCTTGTAGAAACATCTCAAGGATGATCAATGGAAACAGGATGCACCTGAGCTCAATTTCAAGTCTCATAGCAAAGGGTCTGAATACTTATGTAAATAAGGTATTTCTGTATTATTATTATTTTGTTGCAAACATTTCTAAAAAACTGTTTTTGCTTTGTCATTATGGGGTATTGTGTGTAGATTAGATTTTTTGAATTTGTTAAAATCCATTTTAGAATAAGGCTGTAACGTAACAGAATGTGGAAAAAGTCAAGGGGTATGAATACTTTCCGAATACACTGTATATCCCATCGCTCGTTTTTCCCATTTCCACTTCATTTCCCCCTCCTTTTTCGCTTTTCTCTCTTTCTCTGTCTCTCTGAATACCTGCCATAAATAATAGGGAATTAAAAATGAATCTTGCCCAGCATTAGTGGGCTATTGATCTCACAGTGAGCAGCCAGGCTGTCGCCCCACTGCAGATTGTCACAGTTAGTGTGAATTATTGTGGAACATGTGTTGAATTTTACAAGATAAAGGGCCAGGACCTGCATCGCTCCCCGACGCTATTTGATGTGACTGCAATGGCAGCTTTGCAGACAGAGAGTGTAATGGTGTTTGTGTGTGTGTTCATCTTCAGTTCTGTAAATTTGGTATCATGGAATGGTATATTATCACCATATTTTCATAAATTATATCAATGTCTATAAAATAAAATAAAAAAAGAGAAAGAGAAACATAGAAAATTGTTACTTCTTAGGTACTACCCTTCATCACTGACTAGGGATCAGATCTCCCTCCCCTAACAAACACAACAGGCTTTGGGCCAGATCAGTTGGAGTGGGCACCAAGTGGCCCTACACTCAGCGGAGTAAGGACCTCTCATACCCAACCGGGCAGGGAGGGGGGTCACAGTGGGCAACCAGGAAGATCTATGGGGCTCCATAGAGCCGTTGTCACCCCGAAGAGGAATTACAAACAAATTGCTAAGGGGCTGCACATAATTTAGAGACTCCTGGCAAGTTTATGACTTGCTAATGTTCCTAATTACATGCCCGTGAAAGGCTTAATTAATTTGGGGGAGGTAAGAGAAGGGGTAAAAGCGAAGATCCAAAGTAAAAAAAAAAAAAAAGAGGAAATAAAGAGGTGGGGGGGGGGGAGAGAGAGGAAAGTGGTTGGCTGTGTTTGTTCTCTTGGTTCCACTGCATTGGTTTTTACGGCCTAAGGAGAATTTAGTAGCTCTCTATTTGCTAGAAAGAAAATGCTAGTCTCTCGGAAATGCGACCATTACGATCAACCCCTTGCTGATACCTAATATTCCTGTTCCCCCCCTCACCCCCTTTGCCAAAGTGGCTGTAATCATATTATTGTAAATGTTGGTGCAGTTAATTGCATGGAGAGGAAAATAGGTTCTGCTTGGTGGGTTATGGAGAATTTCTCCAAAGTTTGTTTGCCCTCTGGAGGATTGAGTCACTAATAATGGTTGAGGAGAAGATGAGAAGAGAGAGTTAGAGAGCAGGAGAGAGAGGAAGAGAGAGGGGGCGACACTTTACCCTCTAAAACAAAGAAGTTACAGTCACCTACGGTCTCCGGTCTCCAGCAGTGTAAGACTGGCATCTCGAGGAGAGGACAGGAGAAACAGGAAACCGTAGGGTAACAGCAGCATAGGCCAGAGCAAATCCACACTGGGCACCTCACCCAGCAAACATTAATCATTGTACAGCTCATTGCTGAGGCTCATTTAGCAACCGTCCAACCATTCAACCCTCCTCCCAAACCATCATCAGTATCTCCTAAAGAGGTTCCTGTGAAGACCCAGGCTACCCTGCCCTGTACTGGGCTGCAGTCCACCCTGACTGACCGGGAAATGTCCTGCTAAATGTCCCGCTTTTATGTTGTGTTTAATATTTGGCTACTTTGTGGACAGACATAATCCTTTCTCAACCATTATTTGGCCAAGGCAGAACCTCCCGCCTAGCGTGATTGCCCCAGCCTACTAATAATTGGCCTCTATTGGCCTCAGTTGGATGTTTGATGTTTGCAGAACTTAATGAAGCTTGTTGTTCTTCTCACCCCACACACTCCAAGCTAAAAGAGTTTGTAAACTATGTGTGTGTCTCCAACGTGCCATGAAAAGATAAAAAACATCAGTGTTGTAAAGTGTGGCTATCCTGAAAGGTGATTCCAACACAAACACCCTCATCCCATCAGCCCATTTTATCTCCCCCTCGCACCCTGACCCTGGAATAACCATACGCCAATGTTTCTGTTTATCATTTGCCAGAGATGGAGAGAAAGAAAGGGAAAAAAGGCCCCGGCCGTATTGATCGGCTTCCCCATGTATTGAAAGCAGATATTGATTTTCTTTCTTTTTTTTTCAAATGGGAAAAAGTGCATTGTCCGACTGAAGGAGATTTCTTTGGGGATTTGGCGAGAGAGGAGTCGAAATGAGCATCCGGTGTAGTGTTGTCTCCTGCGGATTCTGTATAGGGCTCTGGTAATTGAATTTAGCGAATGGGCCTCCGATATGCTCTGTCCAAGCGTTTTGGCCAGATAGGTTTGTGTGCAGGCAGTCCTCAACTCTCAAATGCTGAAATCACCTTTATATTTCTGTTTAGAAACAGTATTAACGTCTCAAAATGCTATAGCAGGCTCAACAAAAAAGTTTGGGACTTACCATGTGAACTGATTTACTGTTAGTTCTAGTGCAGCGCTTTCCTCTATCCTACACTCTTAGAAAAAAAGATGCTATCTAGAACCTGAAAGGGTTTTTCGGCTGTCCACATAGGAGAACTCTTTGAAGAACCCTTATTTGTTCCAGGTAAAACACTTTTGGTTCCAAGTACAATCGTTTTGGGTTCCATATACAACCTTTTCCACAGAGGGTTCTACATGGAACCGAAAATGGTTCTACCTGGAACCAAAAAAAGTTTAACCTGGAACCAAAACGGGTTCTCCTATGGGGACAGCCGAAGAATCCTTTTGGAAACCTTTTTTCTAAGTGTGTACTTACTACTATCCAGGTTGATTGTTTTTTAAACGATGAGTCAATACTATGAGTCAATGGTTTCCTGTTTACTGTTTTGGCTTTACAGTATTTAAGAAGCATCCGCCTATCTCTCTAGGAATCATTCTGTAATTCATATATTTAGTGCGTGCAACTGGGTATGTGTGTTCATGTGTACATACGTGTGTGTGTGTGTGTGTGTGTGTATGTGAACGAGTGTGTTTATAACATGAACCACACTCCTCTCTCTGCTCCTCTCCCTCTCTCTGCTCCTCTCCCTCTCTTTGATCCTCTCTCTCTGCTCATCTCCCTCTCCTCTGCTCCTCTCCCTCTCCTCTGCCCCTCCCTCTCTTTGCTCCTCTCCCTCTCTTTGATCCTCTCCCTCTCTCTGCTCCTCTCCCTCTCTCTGCTCCTCTCCCTCTCCTCTGCTCCTCTCCCTCTCTCTGCTCCTCTCCCTCTCCTCTGCCCCTCTCCCTCTCTCTGCTCCTCTCACTCTCCTCTCCTCTGCTCCTCTCTCTCTCTGCTACTCTCCCTCTCCTCTGCTCCTCTCTCTCTCTCTGCTCCTCTCCCTCTCCTCTGCCCCGCTCCCTCTCTCTGCTCCTCTCCCTCTCCTCTCTCTCTCTGTTCCTCTTCTTCTCTTCTGCTCCTCTCCCTCTCCTCTGCACCTCTCCCTCTCTCTGCTCCTCTCCCTCTCCTCTGCGCCTCTCTCTGTATCTGCTCCTCTCCCTCTCCTCTGCTCCTCTCCCTCTCTCTACTCCTCTCCTATCTCCTCTGCGCCTCTCTCTGTATCTGCTCCTCTCCCTCTCTGTATCTGCTCCTCTCTCTCTCTCTGCTCCTCTCCCTCTCCTCTTCCCCTCTCCCTCTCTCTGCTCCTCTCCCTCTCCTCTGCTCCTCTCTCTCTCTCTGCTCCTCTCCCTCTCCCTCTCCCCTCCTCTGCTCCTCTCTCTCTCTCTGCTCCTCTCCCTCTCCTCTCCACTGCTCCTCTCCCTCTCCTCTCCTCTCCTCTGCCCCTCTCCCTCTCTCTGCTCCTCTCCCTCTCCTCTCCTCTGCTCCTCTCTCTCTGCTCCTCTCCCTCTCCTCTGCTCCTCTCTCTGCTACTCTCCCTCTCATCTCCCTCCCTCTCTCTCTCTGCTCCTTTCCCTCTCCTCTCCTCCTCTCTCTCTCTGCTCCTCTCCCTCTCTCTGCTCCTCTCACTCTCCTCTCCCTCTCTCTCTGCTCCTCTCCCTCTCCTCTCCTCTCCCTCTCTTTGATCCTCTCTCTCTGCTCATCTCCCTCTCCTCTGCTCCTCTCCCTCTCCTCTGCCCCCTCCCTCTCTTTGCTCCTCTCCCTCTCTTTGATCCTCTCCCTCTCTCTGCTCCTCTCCCTCTCTCTGCTCCTCTCCCTCTCCTCTGCTCCTCTCCCTCTCTCTGCTCCCCTCCCTCTCCTCTGCCCCTCTCCCTCTCTCTGCTCCTCTCACTCTCCTCTCCTCTGCTCCTCTCTCTCTCTGCTACTCTCCCTCTCCTCTGCTCCTCTCTCTCTCTCTGCTCCTCTCCCTCTCCTCTGCCCGCTCCCTCTCTCTGCTCCTCTCCCTCTCTCTCTCTCTCTGTTCCTCTTCTTCTCTTCTGCTCCTCTCCTCTCCTCTGCACCTCTCCCTCTCTCTGCTCCTCTCCCTCTCCTCTGCGCCTCTCTCTGTATCTGCTCCTCTCCCTCTCCTCTGCTCCTCTCCCTCTCTCTACTCCTCTCCTATCTCCTCTGCGCCTCTCTCTGTATCTGCTCCTCTCCCTCTCCTCTGCTCCTCTCTCTCTCTCTGCTCCTCTCCCTCTCCTCTTCCCCTCTCCCTCTCTCTGCTCCTCTCCCTCTCCTCTGCTCCTCTCTCTCTCTCTGCTCCTCTCCCTCTCCCTCTCCCTCCTCTGCTCCTCTCTCTCTCTCTGCTCCTCTCCCTCTCCTCTCCACTGCTCCTCTCCCTCTCCTCTCCTCTCCTCTGCTCCTCTCCCTCTCTCTGCTCCTCTCCCTCTCCTCTCCTCTGCTCCTCTCTCTCTGCTCCTCTCCCTCTGCTCTGCTCCTCTCTCTGCTACTCTCCCTCTCATCTCCCTCCCTCTCTCTCTCTGCTCCTTTCCCTCTCCTCTCCTCTTCTCTCTCTCTGCTCCTCTCCCTCTCTCTGCTCCTCTCACTCTCCTCTCCCTCTCTCTCTGCTCCTCTCCCTCTCCTCTCCTCTCCCTCTCTTTGATTCTCTCTCTCTGCTCCTCTCCCTCTCCTCTGCTCCTCTCCCTCTCCTCTGCCCCTCTCCCTCTCTCTGCTCCTCTCCCTCTCTTTGATCCTCTCCCTCTCTCTGCTCCTCTCCCTCTCCTCTGCTCCTCTCCCTCTCCGCTGCCCCTCTCCCTCTCTCTGCTCCTCTCACTCTCCTCTCCTCTGATCCTCTCCCTCTCTGCTACTCTCCCTCTCCTCTGCTCCTCTCTCTCTCTCTGCTCCTCTCCTTCTCCTCTGCCCCGCTCCCTCTCTCTGCTCCTCTCCCTCTCCTCTCTCTCTCTCTGCTCCTCTCCCTCTCCTCTGCGCTTCTCTCTGTATCTGCTCCTCTCCCTCTCCTCTGCTCCTCTCTCTTTCTCTGCTCCTCTCCCTCTCCTCTGCCCCTCTCCCTCTCTCTGCTCCTCTCCCTCTCTCTGCTCCTCTCCCTCTCTTTGATCCTCTCCCTCTCTCTGCTCCTCTCCCTCTCCTCTGCTCCTCTCCCTCTCCGCTGCCCCTCTCCCTCTCTCTGCTCCTCTCACTCTCCTCTCCTCTGCTCCTCTCCCTCTCTGCTACTCTCCCTCTCCTCTGCTCCTCTCTCTCTCTCTGCTCCTCTCCTTCTCCTCTATCCCGCTCCCTCTCTCTGCTCCTCTCCCTCTCCTCTCTCTCTCTCTGCTCCTCTCCCTCTCCTCTGCGCTTCTCTCTGTATCTGCTCCTCTCCCTCTCCTCTGCTCCTCTCTCTTTCTCTGCTCCTCTCCCTCTCCTTTGCCCCTCTCCCTCTCTCTGCTCCTCTCCCTCTCCTCTGCTCCTCTCTCTCTCTCGCTCTGCTCCTCTCCCTCTCCCCTCCTCTGCTCCTCTCTCTATCTCTGCTCCTCTCTCTCTCCACTGCTCCTCTCCCTCTCCTCAACTCTGCTCCCCTCCCTCTCTCTGCTCCTCTCCCTCTCCTCTCCTCTGCTCCTCTATCTCTGCTCCTCTCCCTCTCCTCTGCTCCTCTCTTTCTGCTAGTTTCCCTCTCATCTCCCTCCCTCTCTCCCTCTGCTCCTCTCCCTCTCCTCTCCTCCTCCTCTCTCTCTGCTCCTCTCCCTCTCTCTGCACCTCTCCCTCTCCTCTCCCTCTCTCTCTGCCCCTCTCCCTCTCCTCTCCTCTGTTCCTCTCTCTCTCTGCTCATCTCCCTCTCCTCTGCACCTCTCTCTCTCTCTCTGCTCCTCTCCCTCTCCTCTCCTCTGTTCCTCTCTCTCTCTGCTCATCTCCCTCTCCTCTGCACCTCTCTCTCTCTCTCTGCTCCTCTCCCTCTCCTCTCCTCTGCTCCTCTCTCTCTGCTCCTCTCCCTCTCCTCTGCTCCTCTCTCTGTCTCTGCTCATCTCCCTCTCCTCTGCTCCTTGTCCCTGTCACTGCCTCTGGATGAGTCCCCCCACATCCACAAGGTGAGCTGGGCTGTATGTGCTCCCTGTTTCACATTCAGGGGGCGTCCGTCCATTCGCACGCCCGCTCTCCCACTCAATTTGCAATTAAGACCACATTTAGACCACTGAAGCCTGAAGGCAGGTGGGTGTTCGCTGAAGGAACACGTTGCCTAGCAACTAGGGGACAGTGCCCGAGCTCACACCTGAGCAGCAGGGGGCAGTGTGGAGAGAGAGAGAGAGAGAGAGAGAGAGAGAGAGAGAGAGAGAGAGAGAGAGAGAGAGAGAGAGAGAGAGAGAGAGAGAGAGAGAGAGAGAGAGAGAGAGAGAGAGAGAGAGAGAGAGAGAGAGAGAGAGAGAGAGAGCGCCTTGCCCATTCAAGGCAGAGCCACCTGGTCTTAGGGCAAGTAGATTCCCCTTCCATGGTCCACCACTCTACTCCTCTCCACTGTTCTAGGGCTAGGCTGGATTGGTCAGCCTCTTCCCTCCCTCTCTCTGCACAACTCCCAGAGGCCATGGCCCAGTGTTATCCCTCTGATCTCCAGGGAGCTGGATCAGTATCTGTTTGTGTGCGCGAGAGAGAGAGAGAGAGAGAGAGAGAGAGAGAGAGAGGAGAGAGAGAGAGAGAGAGAGAGAGAGAGAGAGAGAGAGAGAGAGAGAGAGAGAGAGAGAGAGAGAGAGAGAGAGAGAGAGAGAGAGAGAGAGAGAGAGAGAGAGAGAGAGAGAGAGAGAGAGAGAGAGGCAGGCCACTGATCTAATCTATTCAGTGGGGACTCCCTACAGGCCTGCCTCTCCCCAAGCTGATCACACCCTTCCAGAGAGAAATAGAAAGGGGAACAGAGAACAGAGGGCTTTGTGGAAACAATGACCCTCATATCTGGGGGCTATGCAGGCCATGGGGTCGATGGCTTGGGTTTAGGCTTCGATTTGCTTTCAGTTTGGACTATTGTGTCATCTAGCAAGGCATTCACTCCACTCATTGTTAACGTACCATTGTCATGACCATTTTGGTTTAAACAGGCTTGGTCAATGTGTTAATTTGTACATTACTGGCATCACTCCTGTTGGATCGGAAATGCAGCCAGGTCACTCGAGATCCAAGGTGATAATTGACGTTTGTCCAGGTCCCCAGGACTTCAGGAGATGCTTTCAAAACCGGCCACTAGGGGCAACGATGAGCGGTATTTTCATCAAGTAGGCTTGCTAGGGCGTTGATGGCGGATGGGCGTAAGCCGCGAGCTCTGGCTTGTTGTTTTTACCCTATCCCAAACCATAACCCTTACCTTAACCATTCGGAATTAATGCCTAAACTTAACTGTCAAAATGTGATGTTTATCCCCTACTGGACAAACGTTGAATACTGAAGTCAAACCAAGTCAAACCGTGAGATATTGTAGGGAAATGCCCATGCTTTTTGCTTGTTTAGACATTGTACATAGCAGACAATGTACTTAGCAAATGCTCATCAGGACATTGATGAGCTGAATCAGGTGTGTTATTGCAGGGTTGGAGCAAAAGCCTTTATTCCCAGTAGCTCTCCAGGCAGAGAGATGTCCACCTCTGCTGTATGCCCTGTTGAGTCATGTTCAGTTAGTGTTTCACCATGGTTACCTGCTAGCAGGACGTAGTACCGCAGGCCACTACTCCTCTATTTCCTGTCTGTCCCTCAGACTCTGTTCTGCTTTCTGCTCAGATTTTTCCCTCAGTTCAGGAGCAATGCACACGCACACATGCTGACGATGGAGCGCTGTGGTGGAAAGGTTGTGGACTGAGATATTTGTATATTTTGTATACTGAGATATTGGTACATCCTTTAAATTGTGGTATATAATTCAAGACATACAGAATTTTGCCAGTTTTTCTGCCATTTTGAGACTAGTTCCCTTGTATTTAGAGTCTTTATGCTTTTGTCAACTTCCAACAAACACCACCGTACCCTTTTTGAAAACAATTTGGTCCTCAGTTGGAATTTACCATTCCCAAACACATATCATTCACTATATTTGGCTGGGAGATGAAAATTGACTGAACAAATAGCCATATTACTGCACAGTGGGGGAAAGGATGTGTTATGTTCAGCAAACAAAGGAATACAGCAGCAATGCCTCTCTCATGGAGCAAATGTTCCCTCTGAGCCCTCTGGGGCAAATCACACAATCAGAGTAAAAATAGGCGCTCATTAGACAGAACATAACAAACATATTTATTATGTTTACTAAAGTAGCCTATGAGAAAGATGGACGGTGCCTTACTTCTTATTGCGTGGTGTTTGGGATGGTTAGGTATGGCTAGGAGAAATATACTGAACAAAAGGCCCTGTTCAAATACTCAGAGAATGCAATGATTGGTAATGCTTTAATTTACAGTCCTGTGTAAGCTTGTATGTCCTCAAAATGTGTCTTTCTTCAAACATGGACATTGTCTAGCCTGCATGTAGATGGAAGCCATTTTGCCAGACTAAGAAGGGTGGTAAACACTGTTGATTATGACATGATTCACCTGCTGCAGGCACCCTGCAGTATCCCACAGTCACCTCTGGGGCTGGCCCAGACCACAGCATGTGTATTAGAAAGTCCACAATTTCACACATGCTTACTCTTGAGTGAGTTTGGCATAAAGGGATTAGGGTGCGAGGGTGCGAGGGGGCGAGGGGGAGGAAGTGCGAGGGGGAAATGGGATGTTCGACACACTGTTTAATGGCGTGACAGGACGCGCCCCAGTCTAGTGTCCACTCCATTTCCTCCTTCTCTCTCTCCTTCTCTCTCTCCTTCTCTCTCTCCTTCTCTCTCTCTCCTTCTCTCTCTCCTTCTCTCTCTCTCCTTCTCTCTCTCCTTCTCTCGCTCTCCTTCTCTCTCTCTCCTTCTCTCTCTCTCTTGGTTCTCGCCCGCTCTGCTCCACTGCTCCCAGCCTCCTCCTCTAATCCCCACTGCTCGCTCACATGTGGACATCCTCCTGGACAGGGATGGGTGGGCGACGGGTTCCACGAGGGAGGGTGTAGTGTGTCGGGGTGTGTGTGTGCGGCAGTGTATGTGGGGCGTTGATTGGTGTTGTGCCACCAAACATGGCTTGCCTAACTGTAGCATCATAGCAGTAACATGTTCAGTCATTCACAAAAGAAGGTGTTGGACTCTGGGAGAACGCTTGAACCTGATCAGTTCAACACCCCTTTTTCTTTGAAAGGTAAACACACTAGAAGTGAATGAGTGAGTGAGTGAGTGAGTGAGGAAGGGGAGGGGAGGAAGGAAGGGAGTGGAGGGAGGGTGGCAAGGAGGATTTAGGTAAATCAGTAAGCGTCCTGATGGATGGGTTTCTGTCTATTGAACACCACTAGGTGTGTGGGAACCTCCCAACACAGCAGGACTGGGGTGGCGGAGGATGTACTGCACCATGGTCCACCATGGCGTTCATGCACCCCAGTCCTGCTACAGATGTAGGATCTTAATGTGATCACCCTGCTGCAGGAGAACTATCCTGCAATGCAAGAGATGTAAACCTTGTAGCGTATTTGAGGTTTAAAAATGCTTCTGAAGTTTGTAATTTCCACTTAGAAATTTCAGACTTGATTTTCCCTTGCGTAAAATGTATCAACCCTTACAAAAAAGACCATTAATCATAATCCACATAATAATTCACATTTCCTGTTGCTGCAGGATTATATTCCTGCGGTTGCAAACTGGCTCAAATTATGGTCCTACATCTGTACCACCCCAAGGCTCCACTAACCCCCTCACTCCTGGGCATTGGGCTGTTGAGTCATGTAGGCCATGTCCAGGGAAAGGTTCTGGATGAAGAGCCATGATGGGGAGTGGTTGTGTGTGTGTGTGTTTGTGTGTGGGAGGGAGGGAGGGAAGGAGGGAGGGAGTCGGTGTGTCTACTGAGAACCATGGGGGTGTTCATGTAAGGCCACCAGTCCTACCATTTCTCTATCTATAGCTCTGTTTCTATCATTTTCGCTCTGCTGAGAGGGTTAAACTGTCTGGGGGTGTCTATTACCACGCATGGTTAAATGCAGATTAACACAGTGTTTTTCTGTATGTGTGTGTGTGTGTGTGTGTGTGCGTGTGTGCGTTCCACCCTGGCCAGGGTATTCCCACTGTCTCATCCAAGCTGCAACAGAGGCAGATAAGACACAGTCTCAATGTGTGGCCTTTATCTACACCTGCACACTATCTTACACATCAGCAAGAAAGCGTTGAACATTTACACACTTCTTAACAATGCGCCACACACACACACGCACATGCACACGCACACACACACACACACACATACACACACACACACACACACACACACACACACACACACACACACACACACACACACACACACACACACTCACACACACATTGAAGCTCTCCCTGCTCTGTACAATTCATGCTACTTTAATCAGTAGGCTAAGACCTGGATGTACTATATATTGTTGATACTCTACCCCCATTGGTGCCCCGATGCAGTAGAATGAAATGGCACCCCTAGATCTAGGGTCAGTTTTGCATTTCACCCTACATTTTAGGAAGATGATCTGATCCTAGATCTGTGTCTAAGCCCAACATCTACCCACTGTGTCCCAATCCCTCAGAACACTAGGACTAGAACTCTGATGGCCCGAAATAGATTCAATTAACAAACAACCATCTATATTTAATTAAGGATTTCATAATTGTCAATGTGCACTTGGTAACCTTTAATAAGTACTGTCCGTAGCAGGAAAAATGTACTTCATAAGTAATTATCTCTGTCTATTAGATCCCTTAGTATTGGGTTTCAACAGTCATTTTTAAACAATTTGGACAATATTTTAAGTAAGTATCTCTGCAATTTGGTAATTAACATCCTTTCTAATCTGATAATTGGTCACTTAATAAAAAATCTGTTAACTTCATCAACGGCAATTAACATTTAGGGAATGCTCCTTTAAAAGTTGACATAGAGAGGAGGGATCCGGTGTCATGTCTCTCGTGAAAAGGCCAATAAAAACCACAGAGAGAATGCCCTCAAACGGAGCGCCTCGCTACATCCGCCTGTTTAGAATGCGAGATCCCCAGATAAGATACTGCCTCTGATAAGATAAGACTACTCTTTCGAAATTATTTTTTCACGCAGTTTCTCGCTGTATTCAATTAAGATGGCGAGATATGCATGAGATAAATGTGATTTGGAGGGGTGAAGATAATACATTTATACATACGTCGTTGCTACTTTGAGAACGATTTCCAAACATCTTATTGGGCAGATTGTTTGTGATACTATGGGGTAGCATGATAACATTAGTCACAAACATGTTTGACACCTGCAAGGACAGTGCTCCACAGATCGCAGTGTTAGATTGTCCATAGAAGGCTAGTCCTGGACCATACTAACACTTGTTCACCTGTCCTAGAGAGAGTACCCTAAGGCTGTGTCTGGGTTGGTGCCGCTCCCCAAACACACGCACGCACACACACACACACACGCACACACACGCACACGCACATGCACACTCACACACACAGAGCAGACCTAATGAAGAATTCCAGCTGCCAGGCGGGGTGGCGTCTCTCGGACAGTAGGGATCTTTCATCCTGTAATGTGGGCACGGGTCATTAACGACGGCTTGCCATGGGACCAGTGGGCTTGTCATTTGGGTATAGCACATCTATACATCTCCTCCTGCTCTCTCCTCCTTTTCCTTCCTTCTCTCATCCTCATGTCCTCTGGGTCTGTAAGGGCTCTGGTGTCTGAGTGGCGTTGGGTGGCCAGGACCAGACCAGGGATCCCCTCCAGAATGATCTGACCCACTTCCTCTGTCTAAACTAATGACCTCCTCCTCTCCCAGTCACTACATGGCCAAGCTGGGATGGACTATATAATTGAAACTAATTTGGAAGTACAAGAGCTGTTTGTCCTTAGTCTAGGGTTAGTATTAAGGTTAGGGTTATTAAGAGCGGTATTAGCCACACTGGTTCCAGGTGGGCGTATATATGTGTTTGTGTTTGTGTGGCGTACGATGTGAGTGTTTGTGGTATCGTGTTACTGTGAAGAAGGAATATGTTAATGTATGTCTGTGTGTGTGCTGTCTAATTCCTGGGCCTGATCCAGGATCCTTGTTGTTGCCCTCAGGCTTCTCCTAATCCACACCACACTATACCTCTCAGTGTGCGTGTGTGTGTGTGTGTGTGTGTGTGTGTGTGTGTGTGTGTGTGTGTGTGTGTGTGTGTGTGTGTGTGTGTGTGTGTGTGTGTGTGTGTGTGTGTGTGTGTGTGTGTGTGTGTGTGTGTGTGTGTGTGTGTGTGTGTGTGTGTGTGTGTGTGTGTGGGGGTGTGTGTGTGTGTGCGCGCGCGCGTGTGGGGGTGTGTGTGTGCATTTTAGCAGTGGTGGCCCATGGTAGCATTGAGTGAGAGGTGTTAATAGGCCCATGCAGGGCCCACAGCTGAGCACTGTGTTCAGTCTCCGCTAACACACTTTAACCCTCACGTGCCACCAAACAGACGCTCCTGACAAAACACATCATTCCCAGAGAGAGAGAGAGAGAGAGAGAGAGAGGGGGGTTGGGGGAGAAAGAGAGCGAGAGAGAGAGAGAGAGAGAGAGAGAGAGAGAGAGAGAGAGAGAGAGAGAGAGAGAGAGAGAGAGAGAGAGAGAGAGAGAGAGAGAGAGTGATAGAGAGAGTGAGAGCGAGAGAGAGAGAGGAAGAAGTCTAGTGTTCTACCATCTATCTCATGCTCATCTCTCCTTTCCCACACTTTTCTCCTCCTCTCTCTTTCAATTTCAATTCAATTCAATTTAAGGGCTATATTGGCATGGGAAACATATGTTTGCATTGCCAAAGCAAGTGAAGTAGATAATAAACAAAAGTGAAATAAACAATAAAAAATTAACAACTGGACCTTTTTTGGAACACCATTATTTTTGTCTTACAGAGATTTACTGTCAGGGCCCAGGTCTGACAGAATCTGTGCAGAAGATCTAGGTGCTGCTGTAGGCCCTCCTTGGTTGGGGACAGAAGCACCAGATCATCAGCAAACAGTAGACATTTGACTTCAGATTCTAGTAGGGTGAGGCCGGGTGCTGCAGACTGTTCTAGTGCCCTCACCAATTCGTTGATATATATATGTTGAAGATGGTGGGGCTTAAGCTGCATCCCTGTCTCACCCCCTGGCCCTGTGGAAAGAAATGTTTTTTGTTTTAGTTTTTTACCATTTTAACCGCATACTTGTTGTTTGTGTACATAGATTTTATAATGTTGTATGTTTTCCCCCCAACACCACTTTCCATCAATATGTATAGCAGGGCCTCATGCCAAATTGAGTCGAAAGCTTTTTTGAAATCAACAAAGCATGAGAAGACTTTGCCTTTGTTTTGGTTTGTTTGTTTGTCAGTTAGGCTGTGCAGGGTGAATACGTGGTCTGTCGTACGGTAATTTGGTAAAAAGCCAATTTGACATTTGCTCAGTACATTGTTTTCGCTGAGGAAATGTACGAATCTGCTGTTAATGATAATGCAGAGGATTTTCCCAAGGTTGCTGTTGACCCATATCCCACGGTAGTTATTGGGGTCAAGTTTGTCTCCACTTTTGTGGATTGGGGTGATCAGTCCTTGGTTCCAAATATTGGGGAATATGCCAGAGCTGATGATGATGTTAAAGAGGTTAAGTATAGCCAATTGGAATTTGTGGTCTGTATATTTTATCATTTCATTTAGGATACCATCAACCACACAGGCCTTTTTGGGTTGGAGGGTTTGTATTTTCTCCTGTAGTTCATTCAATGTAATTGGAGAATTCAGTGGGTTCTGGTAATCTTTAGTAGTTGATTCTAAGATTTGTATTTGATCATGTATATGTTCTTGCTGTTTGTTCTTTGTTATTGGGCCAAAAGGATTGGAGAAGTGGTTTATCCATACATATCCGTTTTGGATAGATAACGCTTCGTGTTGTTGTTTGTTTAGAGTTTTCAAATCTTCCCAGAAGTGGTTAGATTCTATGGATTCTTTAATAACATTGAGCTGATTTCTGACATGCTGTTCCTTCTTTTTCCGTAGTGTATTTTTGTATTGTTTTAGTGATTCACCATAGTGAAGGCGTAGGCTCAGGTTTTCTAACATTCTTCATCAAACCATTTGTTATTGTTGTTAATTTTCTTGAGAGGTCATATATACTGTTTAGGTTTTCTACTGCCAAGTTTACACCTTCACTATTACAGTGAAACATTTTGTCCAGGAAATTGTCTAGAAGGGATTTGTTTTTGCCAAATAGTTTTTTGGTAGATTTCCACACTACATTCCTTCCATCTATAGCATTTCTTAATATTATTCAGTTCCTTTGCCTTTGATGCCTTTAGCTCTGTTCAAGTAGAGTGTGATTTTGTTGTGATCTGATAGAGGTGTCAGTGGACTGATTGTGAACACTCTAAGAGGCTCTGGGTTGAGGTCAGTGATAAAGTAGTCTACAGTACTAGTGCCAAGACATCAGCTATATGTGTACCTACCGTAGGAGTCCCCTCGAAGCCTACCATTGACTATGTACATACCCAGCGTCCGATAGCGCTGCAGGAGTTTTGACCTGTTTTTGTTGGTTATGTTGTTGTAGTTGTTTTTAGGGGGGCATATGAGGGAGGGAATGCTGTCACCTCCAGGTACGTGTTGTCCTGCTGTGTGCTGAGGGTGTCAGGTTCTTGTCCAGTTCTGGCATTTAGGTCGCCACAGACTAGTACATGTCCCTGGGCCTGGAAATGGTTGATCTCCCCCTCTAGGATGGAGAAGCTATCATCGTTAAAGTATGGGGATTCCATTGGGGGGATATACAGTGGTGTGAAAAAGTGTTTGCCCCCTTCCTGATTTGTTATTTGTTTGCATGTTTGTCACACTTAAATGTTTCAGATTATCAAACAAATGTAAATATTAGTCAAAGATAACGCAAGTAAACACAAAATGCAGTTTTGAAATGAAGGTTGTTATTATTAAGGGAAAACAAAATCCAAACCTACATGGCCCTGTGTGAAAAAGTGTTTTCCCCCCCTATTATAACACAACTCAACCGTGGTTTATCACACCTGAGTTCAATTCCTCTAGCCACACCCAGGCCTGGTTACTGCCACACCTGTTCTCAATCAAGGAATCACTTAAATAGGACCTGCCTGACAAAGTGAAGTAGACCAAAAGATCCTCAAAAGCTAGACATCATGCCGAGATCCAAAGAAATTCACGAACAAATGAGAAAGAAAGTAATTGAGATCCATCAGTCTGGAAAAGGTTATAAAGCCATTTCTAAAGATTTGGACTCCAGCAAACCACAGTGAGAGCCATTATCCATAAATGGCGAAAACATGGAACAGTGGTGAACCTTCCCAGGAGTGGCCGGCTGACCAAAATTACCCCAAAAGCGCAGCGACGACTCATCCAAGAGGTCACAAAAGACCCCACAACAACATCCAAAGAGCTGCAGGCCTCACTTGCCTCAGTTAAGGTCAGTGTTCATGACTCCACCATAAGAAAGAGACTGGGCAAAAATGGCCTGCATGGCAGAGTTCCAAGACGAAAACCACTGCTGAGCAAAAATAACATTAAGGCTCGTCTCATTTTTTCCAGAAAACATCTTGATGATCCCCAAGACCTTTGGGAAAATACTCTGTGGACTGACGAGACAAAAGTTGAACTTTTTGGAAGGTGTGTGTCCCATTACATCTGGCGTAAAAGTAACACCGCATTTCAGAAAAAGAACATCATACCAACAGTAAAATATGGTGGTGGTAGTGTGATGGTCTGGGCCTGTTTTGCTGCTTCAGGACCTGGAAGACTTGCTGTGATAAATGGAACCATGAATTCTGCTGTCTACCAAAAAATCCTGAAGGAGAATGTCCGGCCATCTGTTCGTGACCTCAGGCTGAAGCGAACTTGGGTTCTGCAGCAGGACAATGATCCAAAACACACCAGCAAGTCCACCTCTGAATGGCTGAAGAAAAACAAAATGAAGACTTTGGAGTGGCCTAGTCCAAGTCCTGACCTAAATCCTATTGAGATGCTGTGGCATGACCTTAAAAAGGCAGTTCATGCTCGAAAACCCTCCAATGTGGCTGAATTACAACAATTCTGCAAAGATGAGTGGGCCAAAATTCCTCCACAGCGCTGTAAAAGAATCATTGCAAGTTATCCCAAATGCTTGATTGTAGTTGTTGCTGCTAAGGGTGGCCCAACCAGTTATTAGGTTGTAGGGGGCAATCACTTTTTCACACAGGGCCAATTTGGGTTTGGATTTTGTTTTCCCTTAATAATAACAACCTTCATTTAAAAACTGAATTTTGTGTTTACTTGTGTTATCTTTTACTAATATTGAAATTTGTTTGATGATCTGAAACATTTAAGTGTGACAAACATGCAAACAAGTAAGAAATCAGGAAGGGGGCAAACCCTTTTTCACACCACAGTAGGGAGCACACATGAGGACATCTTTCTCTGTTGACATCATTTCCTTACTAATTTCTAGCCAGATGTAAAATGTTCCTGTTTTGATTCATTTAATAGAGTGGGTTAGGTCTGCTCTATACCAAATCAGCTCTCTCTCTCTCTCTCTCTCTCTCTCTCTCTCTCTCTCTCTCTCTCTCTCTCTCTCTCTGTCTCTCTCTCTGTCTCTCTCTCTGTCTCTCTCTCTCTCTCTCTCTCTCTCTCTCTCTCTCTCTCTCTCTCTCTCTCTCTCTCTCTCTCTCTCTCTCTCTCTCTCTCTCTCTCTCTCTCTCTCTCTCACTCAAGGGCTTTATTGGCATGGGAAATGTATGTTACCATTGCCAAAACAAGTGAAGTAGATAGTAAACAGAAGTGAAATAAACAATACAAATTAACAGTAAACATTACACTCAGAATTTCCAAAAGAATAAATACATTTCAAATGTCATATTATGTATATATACAGTGTTGTAACAATGTGCAAATAGTTAAAGTACAAATGGGAAAATAAATAAACATAAATATGGGTTGTATTTGCAATGGTGTTTGTTCTTCACTGGTTGCCTTTTTCTTGTGGCAACAGGTCACAAATCTTGCTGCTGTGATGGCACACTGTGGTATTTCACCCAGTAGATAAGGGAGTTTATCAAAATTGGGTTTGTTTTCGAATTCTTTGTGGATCTGTGTAATCTGAGGGAAATATGTGTCTTTAATATGGTCATACATTTGGCAGGAGGTTAGGAAGTGCAGCTCAGTTTCCACCTCATTTTGTGGGCAGTGTATTCAGATAGTGGGCTATGGAGCTAGATAAGAGACTGCTTACTCCTGTCCTGTGTGCTAATTCAAATTGCTCATACATGGATAAGTAGCTATGTTGATGATACCTCTCATTAGCCAATTAAGACCCTGGCATCAATACTGACAGCCTATCACAACCTCGCAGCATGCACAATGCTTTTTGTCTCTCTTTTTGCAGCAGGTTAAAGACTTAAACGATAAAGAAAAGGGCTCTTAGTTTGAGCATTAGGAAGGTAAAGCGAGAGAGAGAGAGAGAGAGGGGGAGGGGGGAGAGAGAACGAGAGAGCGAGCGAGAGAGAGACAGTGGTATGAACGGAAACCACCAAAGATTTCTGCTCAATTTTTTGGTTTGTTGATTTTCATGGTTAATTTGCTGTGAAACAGCAGAGATAATTTCCTGAACAAAACCTGGTTAATTAGTGTGTGGCCAGCCCTAGGAGAGGAGAGACCGCCCTGCCAACCCTCCTGTTGGCTGCCTGACTGGCCTGCCTGCCTGCCTGACTGACTGCTCACACTACAGCTGGATCCAAACCACACAACTACTGTACTCAACTTCTCTGCTTTCATTCTCCCTGCCTCTCTTCCTCTGTTTGTCTCTGTCTCCCTGTCTATCCTTCCGCATGTTTTCTTTATCTCACATCTCCTCTGCTTGTCTTACTCCTCTCCTTTCCACTCCTCTTCTCTATTCTCTCCATTCATGCCTCAACTATATTGTTGCTAGCATACTATTAGTAGAAATGGAAAGACACAGAGAGAGAAACAGTGGAAGTTTTAGTCGTGGGGGTGAGTGGGTATTTGGTGGGAGTGTTAGGGAGGCCAATAACAGGGCAGGGTGGTCTCTGTGAACATCTGCAAGCCACCTTGGCAGGGGAGACTATCCAATGCTATGAGTAGTCCATCCCCACGGTGGCCAATTAAGCAAATTGCAGCAAAATAGCATTTTATTAGTATTTGCCCAGAGCCACTGCTCATTGCGATAAATTCTCCTTGAGGCGCGCAAGAAAACAAATTGGCACATTAACTGGTGAATGGCTAAAGAGGCACTCTTGCGTTGGCCTCCAGGGCTAGCCGGGGGATCAGAGAGTCTGCCGTTTCAGAGGCAATCTGTCTGCTTTATCATTCACTGTGACAGTGGGGCTGGAGTGCAGGGCTCCAGCGGAGGGCCCGGCGCCAGCTAACAGCCAACAGCTATCAGCTCCCTCTCTTTCTCTCTGTCACTCTGTCTCTGTCTCTCTCTCTCTTCCTCCTCTTTCTCCCAATTGGCAAGCCTAAGATGCTTGTGTCCTGATGAGTCCTCTCTATTTATCTGTTATTACATTGGAATTGGCAGATCCAAAAAGCAAGAGGGGGCCTGCGCTCTGTGCCAGTTATGTTGGCGGTAATGCTCTGTCTCCTCCCTCCTCCCTCCTGCTCTTCCTATTCTCCTTTTTCTGTCTGTCTTTCATTAAATAGCTCTCTCTTTCTCTCTTCCCCTCCTCTTTCTTTCTTCTTACTCCTGTATTTTACTTTCTCCTTCTCTCCATCCCTCAGATCATCCCCACCTGCCATTTCTCTCTCCTCTACATCCCTCCGTCCCCGCTCTCTCTCCTACGCCCTCTCCCCTCCTCCTCTCTTTCTCACTCACTCCCTCTATTGATTACTCTCAGTGTTGTGGCAGTGTAACGCCACTCTGTGAGCTTGTGTGTGTGTGTGTTGGGCCCATAAAGAATGATAGAGGACTCTTCTTGTATCTGTCCCATTATGGCATCTCTTAGCGTACGGGCAGTGCCATTGAGGCCATCTCCACTTTGAAGTAGTCCACTTTCTTCTTCTACTACTTCTATGAGTTGGTAAACAAACTGAAAGGGTGCACACTGCCACCTGGAGTGTGTTGTTTGAACATGTATAAAGCCAAGGTTTGGCAATTTCCAGCCACCTGCAGTTTCCTCACAAGTAAAATTCATTGGCTGATCCCTCCTGGTGACCCGGATGGAATTATGTGATCCTTCCTTAACCCATAGGAAGTCCCACACAGTTGACTACTTCAAAATAGTGAAAGTCCTAAATGGTGCTGCCCATGCTAAAACAGGCTTTTGGGCACTAGAGTCCTCTGTCATTCAATATGGTCGGGCCCTTTTGGTGTTTGTGCTAACTGACAGCTCTCAGTCTTTCTATAGGGGCCCCTCCACCACTGCATCAGAGGAGCTTTCTACGGTGTTAATGAGGTTGAGCATGTTTGTGTTTGTATGTGTGTCCCATAATCCTTTTAGTAATAAGCCATTTGAGGATAGTGGAAGTAATTGATGCATGGCGTGGGTTACATGGGATTGGAATTAGGGCTGGAATGGAATGGTCATTACATTCCCATAGAGAGGGATTTTTGCTTGGTGTTTGGACTGATGGTGGCAATATTGGGGAAATGTTAAATGTATTTCAATATATTGGATGAGACACAGTGTCTGAACACATATGACAAATACTGTGTGTGTTTGTGTCAGTCGGTCGGTCGATGGAAAAATACAGGAATGAAAATACAGATGAAATAATGGTGCTATCTGGCCCAGTCTGTCTACTCCTTGTGGTGCTTAGAGACTTAGAGGGATGAAGGGGTACCTCAGGGCTGGAACTGTACACTGGCTTAGGGTTAGGCCTGGGGCTAGGGTAGGGGTTGGAGCTCTACCTTGGCTTATGGTCTGGGGTTGTGGGTAAGGGCTTGAGGCCCTGTATGTGTCAGGTCCTGCCAGTCAGTGTGCTGCTACTCTGGGGGACTCCTTTCCCTCTCTTTCCCTCTCTTTCCCTCTCTTTTCTTCCTCCAGCCCGGCCGGCCCATCAAAGGGTGATTTTCCAAGCCAGCGGGCCAGGCTGGGAGGCTGCGTCCATGGCCAGGTGGGAGGTGGGAGGAGGGGGGCACCGCGAGAAGAGGTGTGGGCATGCCAGCATCTGAGCCCAGGGGCATGTGGAGAGCACTGGGCAGGGGCCAGACACTGAACTGAAAATAGGCCTGCACTGACACACACACCCCACGCAGACACAGACAGTGATTGTATATGTAGATACACACACACACACACACACACACACACACACACACACACACACACACACACACACACAGACACACAGACACACAGACACACAGACACAGATACAGACACAGACACAGACACACACACACACACA
>NC_059197.1:15166207-15168707 GCF_020615455.1 Coregonus clupeaformis | reverse complement strand
CTGCCTGGGGTGCAGTCTCCGCGGGCGCCAGTCCTCAGCTCACACACCAGCCTCCCAACCCTCCACAGAAACCCCTTGCTCATGCTCCATATGGTCTGGGCAACAGCGCCAATTTTCCACCATCTGCCGCGGCTCCCGCACTTACATACGACGTGAAGAGGTCACCGCGGGATATTGAACGCCACCCTTCAACCTCTCCTTATGTGCGAAACGGAGACATCTCAGAATGTTACCGTTAAACCTGGAGCTGGAGAGCTGGAGCTCTGTTGCCACTGTCAGGACGACGCCCTCAAGTTGGACACCAACTGTCCTCACTTTAAGGGGCGGGTGTGAATACGCCTCTCTTGGTATGCCTCTCTTTCGCTCTCTCTCTTTCCCACACTCTCTCTTCCTCAGTCTCTCTCTGTCTACCCCCCCTTTCTGGTTCTTTCGCTTTCTCTTTCTCTCTCTTATTTTCTCTCTTTCTCCCTCTCTCTTTTTTGCAAATGGCTGCCTGCCAATGGATGGTCTGAGGAGAAAAGGAATTTGAAAGAAGAATGGAGACAAGAGAGAAAACAAAGAGGCTGTAAAAGGCGGTAAACACAAAGAAGAGATGTCTGGTGGAGATGTACTGTGTGTGTGTGTGTGTGATGTGTGTGTGTGTGTGTGTGTGTGTGTGTGTGTGTGTGTGTGTGTGTGTGTGTGTGTGTGTGTGTGTGTGTGTGTGTGTGTGTGTGTGTGTGTGTGTGTGTGTGTGTGTGTGTGCTTGCTTGCTTGCGTGTGCATGTGTGTGTGGAGGTCTACTGTACCGTGGGCAGTGGTCCAAGACCAGGGGTAATCCTTTAAGAAGGCCTTACTTCTGGGATCCTCAGGAACAAGTCAATCATGATGATGATGCATCATGCTGACAACACTCGCATGTGTCTAAATAATATCAGGGGCTCGCAGATGTGCCAGACCCCTGCTTTGGGGATATCAGGCTTCAGTTTATGATGATGGGCAGATACACACACACACATACATAGAAACATACACACACACACAAACATACACACACACACACATACACACATGGAGGCAGTGCCAGATAAGCAGATTATTTTAGAGGAGGCATTCTTCTCTATATGAATGCATTAATTGGTTTCATTATTTGGAGGGAGTTTTAGACACTAAACAGGGCATTAGATAGTGTTTTGTTCCCAGAGCGTGGTAGAGTTTTGTATTTTACTCATAGTGGGCATGTGTGTGTTAGTGCCTGTTCAGGTGTGTGTGTGTGTGTGTGTGTCTGTGTGTGTGTATGTGTGTGTGTGTGTGTGTGTGTGTGTGTGTGTGTGTGTGTGTGTGCACGTGCGTGTGTGTGAGTTTGTGTTTTTTTGCCACTGTCCATGGTCCTTATCAGGTTACAAGGGGCTGAATCTCTTCACATGATAGTGGATGAGTCTGGTTGTTGATTTCATTATTTTGTTGTAAATTCTTTCAACTAAAAGAGATATTTTAAAACCCATTTTGAACTTATATGAGAGAGACCATACAAGTGTATGTAGTCTGAGACACAATCAGGGAGGAGGGTCTGTTGTAACGGCCTTTTGGAAGAGATAAATGGCTTACAGATGGCCCAATCAATATATTCTAATGAGACAGGAAAATAGCAGAGCAGTGATCAGAGTCACACCAGGCCTTAGACACACACACACCCTGCCTGACTACCGCACAACCAGGTCTATCACACAGCAACCATTCAACAACCAACATACAACCAAAACTACTTATTATTATTATTTAACTACAACCATTCCAAAATAACATAAAGTGCAAACTTAAACCAAAAGACAACCAAACATTTTTGTATGAAGTATCATTTTAATCTCCCATGTTCCTAGAACAGCTAACTGTTTTTTCAGTCCGAAAGTACTTTTTTCTCCCTTGCAATACCTGTGTTCAATAGTTTAGAGGAGGATAAGCTAGTAATAATTACATGTGCTGTGCTGCCCAGAGTAATATGGTTTCACCAGTAGATAATGAAAGAAGATAATGCAATGCAGATAATTCAACAGAAAATAACACTATATCCTACTGATAAAATGTGTCCACTTATGAGAGTGGGTCAAAAATGGTTAACAAATGGTTTTGGCCAGTACTGAGCAGCACAGAGAGAGGAGGGGGACAGAGGCCCGAAACAGTCAGTCCTCAGGGAAGACTCCTGGGGAAGAAAACAATATGGCTTCTTCTCACCAGACAGAGATAACATCCTCCCTCCTCCACTGTGAAACCCACAAAAATCCACCAAGACATTACCGAGGTATTTTATCATTTCCTATCAGATCCCATTCTCCCTTATCGCCGTTGCACACACTTAAACACGGATACCCACTTCCACACACATTTCTCATCTTTTCACAACACAAAAAAGTAGTGACTCTGTAGTGACTCTTTTACAAAGGGATCTGCATCTAGATGTCAAGGTTAACAAGGTGTCTAGCAGTGGCGGTTGGTGCTGTTTAAGATGAGGGAGGACATTTTT
>NC_059197.1:15073707-15161207 GCF_020615455.1 Coregonus clupeaformis | reverse complement strand
TGTTACTTTGGTCCCAGCTCTCTGCAGGTCATTCACTAGGTCCCCCGTGTGGTTCTGGGATTTTTGCTCACCGTTCTTGTGAGCATTTTGACCCCACGGGGTGAGATCTTGCGTGGAGCCCCAGATCGAGGGAGATTATCAGTGGTCTTGTATGTCTTCCATTTCCTAATAATTGCTCCCACAGTTGATTTCTTCAAACCAAGCTGCTTACCTATTGCAGATTCAGTCTTCCCAGCCTGGTGCAGGTCTACAATTTTGTTTCTGGTGTCCTTTGACAGCTCTTTGGTCTTGGCCATAGTGGAGTTTGCAGTGTGACTGTTTGAGGTTGTGGACAGGTGTCTTTTATACTGATAACAAGTTCAAACAGGTGCCATTAATACAGGTAACGAGTGGAGGACAGAGGAGCCTCTTAAAGAAGAAGTTACAGGTCTGTGAGAGCCAGAACTCTTGCTTGTTTGTAGGTGACCAAATACTTATTTTCCACCATAATTTGCAAATAAATTCATTAAAAATCCTACAATGTGATTTTCTCGAAAAAAAATGTCTCAATTTGTCTGTCATAGTTGACGTGTATCTATGATGAAAATTACAGGCCTCTCTCATCTTTTTAAGTGGGAGAACTTGCACAATTGGTGGCTGACTAAATACTTTTTTCCCCACTGTATATGTAACACAAATCGGTCCCTGTATAGAAGACCCGGAACTCAAATCCACATTTACAACAACAACACCTACACTCCCATGAAGTATCGTCATAACTATGGCCTGTGTTTTGGTTGATCATGTCACATGAACTGGATATAACCTTTATTTTAAGCCTTTTCCAGAAATGAGAATTAAACCAAAAATGAAAGCAATTGTCTGAGAATGGTGCTGGACCCTCTGACATAGAAAGTCAAAGTTTAATGAAAAAGCTTTAAATAAAGGTTACAATCCAGGTCATGTGACATGATTAACCAAAGCACAGGGCCCTACACATAACCACTAGTGAGCCAAAACTATGGTCTTGATCGGCAGTAGCAACCCTACGTCAGAGCTCAGGGAGGAGACGTCATGTGCATGATGGACTAACTAGGTAGTTTACACCTGCTTCATACACCACCTACGTCTTTCACTCACTCTATCCCTGCCTTTCCTCTTCTTATACCCTCACAGGGCTAAAGCATTGAGAGATATTTGCTAATGAATCTGATAGAATGACACAGCCAGCAAAGCTGTTTGTTGCAGGATTATATTTTCCTCTATCTCCTTTTGTTGTGTAGAGCATAAACTTACTGTCTGTATCCGTGTTTTATCGGCCGGGCCCTGTCAATATTCCCTGTGTGGAGTGTACCCTTGACTAATGCCTGCTTACTGGGTGCTTACAGTACATGGTTGCTGCTGCAATTCTCCTATTGATTCATATACAGAGAATCCTCCATGATTACACCCTGCTGTGACACTGGGAGAGTGGTGAATACACTTGTATGTACACTTTCCATGACATAGACTGACTAGGTGAATCCAGGTGAAAGCTATGATCCCTCATTGATGTCACCTGTTAAATCCACTTCAATAAGTGTAGATGAAGGGGAGGAGACAGGTTAAAGAAGGATTTTTAAGCCTTGAGATAATTGAGACATGGATTGTATATGTGTGCCATTCAGAGGGTGAATGGGCAAGACAAAAGATTTAAGTGCCTTTGAACGGGGTATGGTAGTAGGTGCCAGGCGCACCGGTTTGTGTCAAGAACTCAATATTATTGTGTCAACTCAATATTAGGAAGGTGTTCCTAATGCTTTTTACACTCAGTGTAAAGTATATTGATGTACCATGCATTTCAATTTCAATATACACTCCCGGTCAAAAGTTTTAGAACACCTACACATTCAAGGGTTTTTCTTTATTGTTTACTATTTTCTATAATTGTAGAATAATAGTGAAGACATCGAAACTACGAAATAACACAAATGGAAACATGTAGTAATCAAAAAAGTGTTAAACAAATATATTTTATATTTGAGATTCTTCAAATAGCCACCCTTTGCTTTGATGACAGCTTTGCACACTCTTGGCATTCTCTCAACCAGCTTCATGAGGTAGTCACCTGGAATGCATTTCAATTAACAGGTGTGCCTTCTTAAAAGTTAATTTGTGGAATTACTTTCCTTCTTAATGCGTTTGAGTCAATCACTTGTGTTGTGACAAGGTAGGGGGGGGGGGTATACAGAAGATAGCCCTATTTGGTAAAAGAGGAAGTCCATATTATGGCAAGAACAGCTCAAATAAGCAAAGAGAAAAGACAGTCCATCATTACTTTAAGACATGAAGGTCAGTCAATAGGGAACATTTCAAGAACTTTGAAAGTTTCTTCAAGTGCAGTCGCAAAAACCATCAAGCACTATGATGAAACTGGCTCTCATGAGGACCGCCACAGGAATGGAAGACCCAGAGTTACCTCTGCTCCAGAGGATAAGTTCATTCGAGTTAACAGCCTCAGAAATTGCAGCCCAAATAAATGCTTCAGAGTTCAAATAACAGACACATCTCAACATCAACTGTTCAGAGGAGACTGTGTGAATCAGGCCTTCATGGTTGAATTGCTGCAAAGAAACCACTACTAAAGGACACCAATAAGAAAAAGAGACTTGCTTGGGCCAAGAAACACAAGCAATGGACATTAGACCGGTGGAAATTTGTATTTTGGTCTGTAGTCCAAATTTGAGATTTTTGGTTCCAACCGCCGTGTCTTTGTGAGACGCGATGTGGGGGAATGGATGATCTCCGCATGTGTAGTTCTCACCGTGAAGCATGGAGGAGGAGGTGTTATGGTGTGGGGGTGCTTTGCTGGTGATTTATTTAGAATTCAAGGCACACTTAACCAGCATGGCTACCACAGCATTCTGCAGCGATACGCCATCCCATCTGGTTTGGGCTTAGTGGGACTATCATTTGTTTTTCATCAGGACAATGACCCAACACACCTCCAGGCTGTGTAAGGGCTATTTGACCAACAAGGAGAGTGATGGAGTGCTGCATCAGATGACCTGTCCTCCACAATCCCCCGACCTCAACCCAATTGAGATGGTTTGGGATGAGTCAGACCGCAGAGTGAAGGAAAAGCAGCCAACAAATGCTCAGCATACGTGGGAACTCCTTCAAGACTGTTGGAAAAGCATTCCAGGTGAAGCTGGTTGAGAGAATGTGAAGAGTGTGCAAAGCTGTCATCAAGGCAAAGGGTGGCTATTTGAAATATATTTTGATTTGTTTAACACTTTTTTGGTTACTACATTTAAGTCATTTAGCAGACGCTCTTATCCAGAGCGACTTACAGTTAGTGAATACATTTTTTTGTTTTTTATACTGGCCCCCCGTGGGAATCAAACCCACAACCCTGGCGTTGCAAACACCATGCTCTATCAACTGAGCTACATCCCTGTCGGCCATTCCCTCCCCTACCCTGGACGACGCTGGGCCAATTGTGCGCCACCCATGAGTCTCCCGGTCGCGGCCGGCTGCGACAGAGCCTGGATTCGAACCAGGATCTCTAGTGGCACAGTTAGCACTGCGATGCAGTGCCTTAGACCACTGCGCCACTCAGGAGTACATGTTTCCATATGTGATATTTAATAGTTTTGATGTCTTCACTATTATTCTACAATGTATAAAATTGTAAAATTAAAGATAAACCCTTGAATGAGTAGGTGTTCTAAAACTTTAGAACTGTAGTGTATATGAAAATGATGCTATAGTTCAGTAAAATAAATGTGTGTCATGTAGGTTATCTTTTGTTGTCATTTTTTGTTCATTCCTGGTTGTGTAAGAGGACTTCCTTCCACTGTGTTTCCCCTCCTCCTCATACCTCAAACCGACATATCCCCAGTGTGATCTGTACCTCTCAAACTCAGCAAATCCTCTTTAATCACGTATTTTTGTCCTGATTGAATATTTATTGGCTTATTTATTCTTAATCACAGACGGCCCGCTCTCTGGGTCTGTTTCTCTCCAGCTGAACTCCAGGTCTGCTCTTGGCATTGCTCTCAGGGCACCATTACCCCCAGCACAATGGTTGCCTGGCACAGCTCAAATCCATCAAGTCTCTGTGATTTTGTCGACTGTGACATCCAGCCTCAGAGAAAAAAGCTACCTCCAACACAGCCCCAGAGGATATTAAGCAAAGACACATGAGCCCATCATTTTCTGGGCCTCCACGTGTGCAATGCCATAATGATCCAAGGAAAATGTATTTCTTCTGCCAGAGCCGTCTCTTTGTGGTTGCTCTGTTCCTCTATGCCCGCTGCACTAATTGAATCACCATAGAGTCACTGTATCAATTCTAACTTTGGTATTAGGATTTAATCAGGCATGTAGGAGACCAGCTTGGTGAGGTGAGGGGTCCTTTGTGAGGAGCCCATCTGTTGGTGACACAAGGCCCAGTTTGGGCCCTGGTGGGCTGGTCCAAAACAAAAAAGAGGGGCATGCGGGTGGGTAGCTAACCCTCCTCCCTCCCTAGGACGTCTGTCTGGGTCTCTGGGACCTCTTCCCTTTTAAATACATGCACAAGCACACACACATACGGGACACACACACACACACATACGGGACACACACACATACGGGACACACACACACATACGGGACACACACACATACGGGACACACACACACATATGGGACACACACACATATGGGACACACACACATATGACACACACACACCCCCGTTTACACCCTTCCCCATGTCCTCCTCTTGACTACACTACACACCCCTCACGTCTGTTCCAGACCTGCAACACACAGAGTGTACTGCAGTAAGCTCATCTAGATATTGTCTCTTATGATGTTAACTTCCCCCTGGCTGCTTGTTGTAATATTTCCCCCTGGCAGCTCACATTGCTGGTGATGTAGATATTACACACAGATCATTACAGACCAGGACAAGAGCTGCTTCTGTTACCCGCCAGCTGAAATTGATTGTGACAGTACACACTCACTCGCACGCACGCACACACAGATATACACATACAGACACACAGACACACACACACACACTGCATTCACATGGCCCAGTCAGGGTTAGGCGCTCTCTGTAAACGTGCTGATGGCAGTGGGTGGGGTGGCATGTGTGGAGGGAGTCGGGTAATAGAAGTGGTGTGTGTGTAGAGACTAATAGGACTGTGTGTGTGTGTGTGTGTGTGTTTCAACCTAATACTAAAGCCATCGGGTGCAGCTGTGGACGAGGTGATCACAGAAACAATGACAGGACCGGGCAGTCGACGACAAAGATGGTGATGATGATGGTCACTGGAATATTCCTATGATGGTAATGTGTTCTATTCACTTCAGCAGGAACCTCACCTTAACCATAGCCTCAAAACCAATTCTGACCCCAATTCTAACACATCACAGAAAGTAACCCCTTTTACAGCCTATTATTTGACATTTGGAAGTGTTGTTCTACTGTGAAGTTGTAGATTTAGCATTGGCCTTTGGTCATGGACTCGTAACTGGCATACGGGCCACCACAGATGGAGGAGGCTGGCTGCCATGAATGTTGTGTGAACGTTTGATGCCCAGAGCAAAGCGCACCACAGGTCCCACCGTCTCAACACCCAGACCCTCTCTCAGCTCAGCGCAATATGCCGTCCCATACCCTTCAGCACGTCTCGTACCCCAGAATCAGCACACCTTCTCCTGCCTGCTCTCCCCTTCCTCCTCCCTTCTCTATTTCCATCCCTCCCTTTCTCCTTCAATCTCTCCATCACTGCCTTCCTTCCTTCCTTCCCTCCCTCCCGCTTTCTATCCCTCCCTCCATCCCTCCCTACACTGGCTGCACAAATTAGCACAATGTGCTGGCGGGGCATCTCAGCTGGCCTCCACACCCCACTTGACACAGGCCTGACCTCTGCTGTGTGTGTGTCTGCCTCCCCGTTTGGCTGGACCAACTCAGGGTGGGCTGTCACTCCAGTCACCCCTTGCTGCCAACAACCCAACAGGATGGGGACAGCAGGGAGGGAGAGGAGGGTAGGGAGCGAGGGATGGAGGAGTGATGGAGGAGGGAGGGAGGAGGAACAGTCCAGTCTAGTCTGCCTTGGCAAAGGGGGGTGGGGGCTTGGGGGGTAGCTTCACAGGGTCACCCGGTCAATTAAATTCACATTGAGGATAAATTATATACAAACAAGTAAATGTCTGACTAGAAGGGCTATCAAGGACTCCTCGTCATGGGGTGTTGACATACTGTATGGCTGTCCACAATGACTTATAGAGTGGTCTGTGTTATATTTCAATTCACATAGGGGAACAACCACGTAATAGCTAATAACATTGCTGGGTTGAATTTAACTTAATTTATCATAATAAGTTGACTTCATAAAAAAAAAAAAAAATTCAACAGAGCAATTTTTCAAAAGATAGTAGATAGTAGATAAATATAAGGACATATCATTTGTGGTATTAGGACATCTCAGATTTGTATACTCTTTTTTTAGGATATTATTTTATTTATGATACTCCCTCATACTGTCAGTTGAAATCAGCTGTATTGCCACTCAACTCAAACACAAACACAGACGTTACAATGAGCCCGTCTGACCCTATAGGGGTGTGTGTGAGTGAGAGGCGTGTAACAGTCCTCCTCTGGCCATCGTTCTCTGAGGAGTTGATGATACTAAAGACACTAAACAGAGCCCCGGCTGTGACAGAGAGGGGGGTGGTGGGGGGTCCGGGGGTCCCTCTCCCCCTCAACCATTCTGTTCTCTTTACAACTTTACAAAATAGGCTTTTAATTATGCTGGGCGGCTGGGGCGTGTCCTGCCTGCATCAATCATCATCATGAGGCTTCAGGCTGGGGCCTCTCCCTAGGGCCCTCTCACCGCAAGGATGTCCCCAAATAGGAAGAACGCAAACATCACAAAATAAAAAAATAAGCCTTTTTATGTTGTTCAAGTATAGGTTGGACTTATACCAGACTAAGGACTATACCAAAAAAACATTTATGCCTCCCCTTTTTCATCTCTCTCTCTCCCTGCCGGGTGGTGTAATCTGATAAACCTTGCCGAGAGGTATGATAAGGCAGGGCCCTGGAGCATTGTGTACCTCCTCCTCCCCCTCCTCACTCCCTCCTCACCCCCAACTCACCCCCTCTCGCCGCCGGTGTGTGTTTAGTATGCATAGAGCTTGGCTATCTGCTCCATTGCACCTTGTCTCCCCCACCACCCCGACACCTTCTTCTGATCAGCCTCCCCCCACAGTCCCCAGCACCCCTATACCTTATCCCTTATCCCCTGAGCATAGTTGAGCCATTGGGGGAGAAAAATGACAAAATACAGTAAGTACTGTTTTCCCCCCACTCACTGTTTCAGCTGTCTCCCCTCTCTCTCTCTTTCTCTCTCTCTCTCTCTCTCTCTCTCTCTCTCTCTCTCGCTCCCTCTCTCTCTCTAACTCTCTCTCTCATCTCTCTCTCTCGCTCACTCTCTCTCTCATCTCTGTCTCTCTCTCTCTCTCTCTCTCTCTCTCTCTCTCTCTCTCTCTCTCTCTCTTTTCCCCCTCTCCTCTCTCACCGACCCCAGAGGCGTGCCGCGCAGTGATAATGGAGCTGGGAGAGCCGAAGGCTGCTGTCTACCGGCCATGCCGCTTAAATGGGATTGTGTGTGTGTGTGTGTGTGTGTGTGAACTGGGTGGATGCAAGTGGTTATTAGAGATCAGGGGAGCCCAGGATTTTAGACAGGGCTGGATTGGGGGGCTTGAAGGACAGAGAGGAGAGTAGAGATGGAGAGGGGAGGAGAGGAGAGAGAGAGATGGTGACAGTGGGCATGTTTGTTAGCCTCCCCTGCTAACAATGAGAGATAAGACAAAGCGGGTTGTTTGCAGTCCCTCTCTGCATGAAGAGCCATTAATTGATAAAGGTGAAGTATTATCTGATGAACGGAACGGTGAGGGGCAGGCTGTGGTTGGTGTGTGTGTGTGTGTGTGTGTACAGATGGGGGGTGACCTGGCCTCAGACAGAACATCTCCGCCAACACTGCTTTACATCGCTTTCTGATGATCTCATTCACACCACTAGACCCTCAGCCAGCCAGCTAGCTAGCTAGCCTTGTGTGAAAGAGAAAGATAGAGTTCCTGTGTGTCTGTCTGTCTGTCTGTCTGTATGTGTGTGTGTGTGTCTGTCTGTCTGTGTGTTTGTTTGTGTTTGTGTGTGTGTGCGTGTGTGTGTGTGTGTGTGTGTGTGTGTGTGTGTGTGTGTGTGTGTGTGTGTGTGTGTGTGTGTGTGTGTGTGTGTGTGTGTGTGTGTGTGTGTGTGTGTGTATGGAAGATAGAGTTCCTGTGTGTGTGTGTGTGTGTGTGTGTGTCTGTCTGTCTGTGTGTGTCTGTGTTTGTGCGTGTGTGTGTGTGTATCTGTCTTTTTGTGTCTGGACGCATTTGAGTGTAGAGGCAGCTAACCCCCTGTTGGATTGTTTTGTGCCTCGCGCTGCGCTGCGCTGCGCTGCGCTGCGCTGCGCTACTTGTTTTGTTTGGGTCCCGATCGAGTGCTCTTCCCAGGCTTATTTCCCTTTATTTTTATTGTTCCATCTGGCTGCTAGTCACACATTAATCAACATTCTGAACCGGCCTCGCTCCCTCTGCCAGTGGTGTTATCAACTCACAGTTGATGTGAGCCCCGGCCAAGGAGGGAGGGCTCTGGCAAAGAAGGAGGAACAACAACACAGCTGGCGTGTGTTTTATTTCTGCTGTGTGTGCACCAGCGGGATGACAGTGGTGTTGATGCCTTGGTGGACAGCAGTCGACAATTTTTAAGTCTGGCCTCAAACATCTCACACAGGCAAAACAGTTGCTGAAACATCCACAAACCAGAAACCAGGGGCGAGCTAGTCTGTTCATTGTAGCGGATTTTAGTTTCAGTTGTACCTCACGCTCCCTATCAGGCCTGTGTCTCAATTCAAGATGGACAGACAGAGGTGGGCTTTAACCAGACATGACTAGTGGCACCAGAGAGAGTGAGCAGCATCAGCAGCAGCTGCAGTGTGTCCTGCTTGGCTCTGGCTGCGACTCTCTGGGCTGATAAAGAGCTGCTTACAGGTCTCAGCTCAGCTCAGGGACAGCCAGAGCCCCTGTCCTGTCCTCCTGGAGGCCCAGGCTCGGCCGGAGCCGAAAGAAAACAGGTAGCCCTGGCTAGAGCCCTGGTGTCAGGCAATGGGAACCTGTCTGTAATCTGCAGATTTAGCAGTGGGGGTGCACACACACTGACTCACACACACAAAATCACAAACACACACTCGTGCACACACAAATTAGCGCGCACAAACACACACTCATACACATACACACACACGGGCATACACACACAAAAAAACAAGCATGCATTAGCCAGCACACACGCAACGCTCTCTCACTGTCACTGGTGCTGGCATGGCTCTGATTCAAGCGTAGCGAACAGGACCACCTCTTCTCTGCATGCCACGGAGCGAGCGCCGCACGCAATGTTTCATTTCACACTCGCTTTGCTCAGACAAACCAGTTGATTTGACAGCCGAGCCAGAGATTGAATTAACCCCATTGTCGCCGATCGAGGCTTTTAAACGCCTTTTTGTTTATTTGTTTGTTTTAATTTGCTCCTCCCTCCCTTTCTCGTTGTCCCGGTCCGAACAGGGGAATAATTAGCGTCGTATTGAAAAGTAATAATGCTATGGATTAATGTGGGAGAACTTGACGGAGGCACATCATTGAGTGAGACAAATCCATGCTCGGAATTGGCAGACAAAGCAAGAGGCAGTCAATATGGATTATGGCTAAGCCGCCCCACTTTGGTGAAGCGCTTTGGACTGGCATTGATAGGCTCTCGCAGGTCTGCCAGCACCCCCAGCCCACCCCCACTCGGTCTTACCAGGCAGGGGGGAGACATTGGGTTGGAGGAGGGCTGGCAGGCGGGCGTTGGCATGGGGGGTGGGGGAGGATAAGAAGGGGGGTGGAAGAGGGAGGCTGGGCGTCTTGCCACGTCTACCCCTCCCACCCTCTCTCCTTCTATCCCCCTCCCCTTCTCCTCCCCTCGGGCGTGGTGCTGGCACTGCCATGGGCTAGGGTTTGGTGCCAGCTGGGCAAACACTCAAGTCGTTGACAGAATAAACACCTTGCAAATAGAGGCAGAGGCGACACCCAGGCAGATCCAAGCAGGGAAGCAGAACAACAGAGAAATACATCAGCTAGGTTTTTCCTGCTTGCAGATGGTGATGGATGAAGGAGCATCACCTTAACAACTCATCTGAAGAATTTATCCATTCTATCTGGTCTTTTCCATAGCTTTTGTATAGGCCTTTTATTTTGCTGATATGGGTTTACTACAGATTATTGTCTCCTGTTGCTAGCTCTCTGTATACTCCCAGGGTGACTTCATACACTCTTAGAAAAAAAGGTGCTATCTAGAACTTAAAAGGGTTCTTCGGCTGTCCCCATAGGAGAACCCTTTGAAGAACCCTTTTTGGTTCCAGGTAGAACCCTTTTGGTTCCAGGTAAAAACCCTTTTGAGTTCCATGTAGAACCCTTTACACAGAGGGTTCTACATGGAACACAAAATAGTTCTAACTGGAACCAAAAAGGGTTCTACCTAGAACCAAAAAGGGTTCTCCTTTGGGGACAGCCGAAGAGTGTACATAGATGAATGAGAATGTTTGTTAATCTTCTGATTGTTTTAGATGGGTGTCTGTGTATGGGGTGTGTGTGTATGGGGGTGTCTATGTATGGGGGGTGTGTGTATGGGGGTGTATGGGTGTGTGTCTGTAGGGGGTGGTATGTGGGCTTGGGATTGTCTTTGTTGACAGTGTGTACGTGTGTACGTGTGTTTTAATATGAATGAGCGTTGTTATCTCCAATGCTGTTGTGCAGGTGTTTGTGAGTATGCATGTGTGCGTGTGCTCATTATGCAGTTGTTTGAGCAATATCTTCAGTGAATTTGTATTATGTCTCAGTACTCCGTACACATTGTGGTTGTGAGTGTGTATGTGTCTTTCTTTACTTATTGGTGTTTTTTGGTATATTTTGTATGCATCTCTGAATGCTAAACTGGTTAATATAGCTGGTCTTACCCCTCTAACCCTTACTATGGCACCATTATCCCCCCCACCCATTGCCTTTATCAGTCAGACCCCAGTAAAGCATCACATTCAACCCTTCACCCCACACCAAAATCTGTTTACACCTCTAAACATGCACAGCTCAAGTGAAGAGAGCACCCACCATGCATCCCTTGGGCTCCTTAAGTCAGCAGTAAACATATGTTTAGGCCCAAATCAAAACAAATAATCCAATAACAAGAAGAATCGCCCAATTCTCCACTGTTATGTGTGGAGAGAATGGACGGGGAGGAGCGTCGAACAGCGTCGAAGATATGGACATTTGTGTGTGTGGATATTTTTTATAAATTGTATTCATTCGTTCGCTCATTCTTTCTAGTATAATTCTTACATTTTTATGTTAATGATGGCGCGGGATGGAGAGAGAAAATTGTTTTGATGACATATCTCCATTGTAGATCCTTTGGACGTCTTAGCCAAAAATAGCGGTGAAATCCGGCAGAATAATGGAGAGGGGGGAGGTGAGGGGTGAGGACGGGGGGGCGGGGGGATTTGGTGCAGCTGAGGCTTTGCATTCAAATCGGTGGCCGTCTCGGCAGAGGGCCCCACGCACTACGCTTTATCGTGTCCGTACAGCCAGCCCGCTTGTTTATGAATAAGAAATGTGGCACGGGACCAGGGGAGTGAGTTGTCTTTGTTTTGTCAAGTGTGCCACGACAAAATGCTTCCCCCTCTCCCCTCTCCCCCCTCTCCCCCTCCAGGGACCAAAGAAGGCAGCTCTGAACCCATGTCGCCTGCCTACCTGACGCACTGTTGCCATGGGAATGGCTATCCCTTGATGATACCAACACACACACACACACACAGCCTCTATCTTCTCTCCTCACTCCAACAAGTTCTGTTAAATATTCATGAGGTGTGACTACAGGAGCCCCCCCCCCTCTCTCTTCCATCTCTCTCTCTTTCTTTCTCTTACTCACTCCCTCTCTCTCCCTCTCTCTGACTCCCTCTCTCTTTTCCATCTCCTTTCTCTCTCTGTCTCTCTCTCTCTCTTGCGCTCTCTCTCTCTGCTGGCCTTTGTCTTAGACTCCTGTCCTGCCTTTAAAGCCGGAGCGAAGCTGTGAAGTCAGGCAGTCTTTGAAGGATTTATTAGACCCTGCCGGTTGTCTTTTAAAGACAGGCCTGTGGAAAGCGTGATGCTCTGCCTGTCATCTATGCAGTGAGCATCTACCCCAGCACATACAGCAGCCAAGTCACCCAGGATAGTATTTGACGTCCATCCATGTCTGAGGATGTCGGGAGAATATGTGGAAACTGGCCACTAGGGGCAACAGTGACCTTCTGTTACTTTCAAGTAGGTTTCGGTTTTGTTAACCCTTACCTTCAAGTAGGTTTCGGTTTTGTTAGGGTGTTGTGGACGGGGATGGTGGATGGGCGTAAGCTTCAGATTCCAAAGGTTGCAAGTTCGAATCCAGCGATAGAAAGTCGTTTTTTAGATTTTTGTTTTAAGCCCATCCCAAACCTTAACCCTTACCTTAACCATTCGGCGTAAATGCCTAACCTTAAGATTTCGGAGGTGATGCCTAAATGTAACCCTAACCTTAAAAATTCGTTGTTAATGCTTAAACTTAACCTTAAATACTTTGAAATTTGACGTTTGCAATGGCGCCAGAGAAGATGGCTGCTGTTTTACAACCATCTAACCAATTATACTATTATGTGTGTTTTATCGCGTTATTTGTAATTTATTCTGTACATAATGTTTCTGCCACCGTCTCCTTTGACCAAAAAGAGCTTCTGTATATCAGGACAGCGATTACTCACCTCGTATTGTACGAAGATTTTTTCTTCAACGAGTTGGATGCGAAGGATATTCTACAGACACCCGACAAGGCCCAAATCCCTGTCATTCGCATGAGAAAGAGACAGAGATATCGTGGACGTAGGTCGGGGTGCCTTGTAAGGATCCAACGGCAAGCGAGTAAATTGCCTCTTCCATCAATCCTATTAGCCAATGTTCAATCATTTGAAAATAAATTGGATGATCTAAGATTAAGGTTATCCTACCAACGGGACATTAAAAACTGTAATGTCTTATGTTTCACCGAGTCGTGGCTGAACGACGACATGGACAACATACAGCTGACGGGATATACGCTACATCGGCAGGATAGAATGGCTGATTCCGGTAAGACAAGGCGTGGCGGTCTGTGTATATTTGTAAACAACAGCTGGTGCATAAAATCTAATACTAAGGAAGTCTCGAGGCTTTGCTCGCCTGAGGTAGAGTATCTCATGATAAGCTGTAGACCACACTATTTACCAAGAGAGTTTTCATCTATATTTTTCGTAGCTGTCTATTTACCACCACAAACCGATGCTGGCACTAAGATTGCACTCAATGAGCTGTATAAGGCCATAAGTAAACAGGAAAACACTCATCCAGAGGAAGCGCTCCTAGTGGCCGGGGAATTTAATGCAGGGAAACTTAAATCCGTTCTACCTAATTTCTACCAGCATGTTAAATGTGCAACCAGAGGGAAAAAAACTCTAAACTACCTTTACTAAACACACAGAGACGCGTACAAAGCTCTCCCTTGCCCTCCATTTGGCGAATCTAACTCTATCGTCCTGATTCCTGCTTATAAGCAAAAACTAAAGCAGGAAGCACCAGTGACTCGGTTAATAAGGAAGTTGTCAGATGACACAGATGCTAAGCTACAGGACTATTTTGCTTGCAGAGACAGGAACAAGTTCCGGGATTCTTCCGTTAGCATTGAGGAGTACACCACATCAGTCACTGGCTTCATCAATAAGTGCATCAATGACGTTGTCCCCACAGTGACTATACGTACATACCCAAACCAGAAGCCATGGATTACAGGCAACATCCGCACTGAGCTAAAGGGTAGAGCTGCCGCTTTCAAGGAGCGGGACTCTAACCCGGACGCTTATAATAAATCCTGCAATGCCCTCCGATGAACCATCAAACAGGCAAAGAGTCAATACAGGACTAAGATTGAATCGTACTACACCGGCTCTGATGCTCGTCGGATGTGGCAGGGCTTGCAAACTATTCCAGACTACAAAGGGAAGCACATCCGCGAGCTGCCCTGTGACACAAGCCTACCAGACGAGCTAAATCACATCTATGCTCGCAACACTGAAGCATGCTTGAGAGCAACAGCTGTTCTGGATGACTATGTTATCACGCTCTCCGTAGCCGATGTGAGTAAAACTTTTAAGCATGTCAACATTCACAAGGCCGCAGGGCAAGACGGAATACCAGGACGTGTACTCCGAGTATGCGCTGACAAACTGGCAAGTGTCTTCACTGACATTTTCAACATGTCCCTGACTGAGTCTGTAATACCAACATGTTTCAAGCAGACCACCATAGTCCCTGTGCCCAAGAACACTAATATAATCTGCCTTTACATTTACATTTTAGTCATTTAGCAGACGCTCTTATCCAGAGCGACTTACAGTTAGTGAATACATATCTTCTTTTTTTTTAATAGTGGCCCCCCGTGGGAATCGAACCCACAACCCTGGCGTTGCAAACGCCATGCTCTATCAACTGAGCTACATCCCTGCCAGCCATTCCCTCCCCTACCCTGGACGACGCTGGGCCAATTGTGCGCCGCCCATGAGTCTCCCGGTCGCGGCCGGCTGCGACAGAGCCTGGATTCGAACCAGGATCTCTAGTGGCACAGTTAGCACTGCGATGCAGTGCCTTAGACCACTGCGCCACTCAGGAGTACAACACCATAGTGCCCTCAAAGCTCATCACTAAGCTAAGGACGCTGGGACTAAACACCTCCCTTTGCAACTGGATCCTGAACTTCCTGACGGGCCACCCCCAGGTGGTAAGGGTAGGTAACAACACATCTGCCATGCTGATCCTCAACACGGGGGCCCCTCAGGGGTGCGTGCTCAGTCCCCTCCTGTACTCCCTGTTCACCCATGACTGCATGGTCGGGCACGACTCCAACACCATCATTAAGATTGCCGATGACACAACAGTGGTAGGCCTGATCACAGACAACAATGAGACAGCCTATAGGGAGGAGGTCAGAGACCTGGCCGTGTGGTGCCAGGATAACAACCTCTCCCTCAACGTGATCAAGACAAAGGATATGATTGTGGACTACAGGGAATAAAAGAGGACTGAGCACGCCCCCATTCTCATCGACTGGGCTGTAGTGGAACAGGTTGAGAGCTTCAAGTTCCTTGGTGTCCACATCACCAACAACCTATCATGGTCCAAACACACCAAGACAGTCGTGAAGAGGGCACGACAAAGCCTATTACCCCTCAGGAGTCTGAAAAGGTTTGGCATGGGTCCTCAGATCCTCAACAAGTTATACAGCTGCACCATCGAGAGCATCCTGACTGTTTGCATCACCGCCTGGTATGGCAACTGCTTGGCCTCCGACCGCAAGGCATTACAGAGGGTAGTGCGTACGGCCCAGTACATCACTGGGGCCAAGCTTCCAGCCATCCAGGACCTCTATACCAGGCGGTGTCAGAGGAAGGCCCTAAAAATTGTCAAAGACTCCAGCCTTCCTATTCATTGACTGTTCTCTCTGCTACCGCACGGCAAGCGTTACCGGAGCGCCAAGTCTAGGTCCAAAAGGCTTCTTAACATCTTCTACCCCCGAGCCATAAGACTCCTGAACAGCTAATCATGGTTACCCGGCCTATTTGCATTGCCCCACCCCCACCCCCACCCCCTCTTTTATGCTGCTGCTACTCTGTTTATTATCTATGCATAGTCACTTTAACTCTACCCACGTGTACATATTACCTCAATTACCTCGACTAACCGGTGCCCCCGCACATGGACTCTGTACCGGTACACCCTGTACATAGCCTCCCTACTGTTTTATGTTACTGTTGCTCTTTAATTATTTGCTATTTCTATTTTTTACTTATCTATTTTTTACTTAACACTTTTTTTCTTTTTTCTTAAAACTGCATTGTTGGTTAAGGGCTTGTAAGTAAGCATTTCACTGTAAGGTCTACACCTGTTTATTCGGCGCATGTGGCAAATAAAATTAGATTTGAACTTCGAAATTTGAAGTTTGAGAAACATGGATGAATGTCTAATTCTGAAGTGAGTCTGTGAGAGCTAGTTGCACACACACACACACACACACACACACACACACACACACACACACACACACACACACACACACACACACACACACACACTCACACACACAGACACACACACAGACACACAAACCAACCACAGGGGCTGAGATCCCACACACAGTACCTCGGTTCTGGTGCGCTGTGAGGATGTCATCCAGCAAATCACCACAGGCGTTTGTTGTTTGAGTCCTGTCCTGTGTGTTTCGCTTTGGATGCTATGTTTTATTGGTCTCTTGTTGGGGAGATTTTTTATTTGTTTTTGTAATGTCCATCTCTGTCCATTTCATTTTTAGCACATGTAGATATATTTTTGGTATTCTGGTAGAGTTTAGGCTGTCTGGTGAGCAGTATGAAGAGAGACTGTTATTTTCAGTGGATAGTTTACAGCTACTTTCCAAGTATTCCAGCAGTCTTTTCAGCATGTCCAAAGGCAAGGTGTTCCCCCTGTGTGTGTGTGTCTACCCTAACCCCCATGCTGGGAGCTGAGCAGTGGAGGTGTGGGTGGGTTGCTGTCAGGGTGTTCACCCAGGAGGGTCATCACGGTGTGGGCAGGCTTAGCCGTGCTCCCTCTCCCTCCAGTGGGATCATGGTGGTGCCCGCTGCCAGCCTGCCTGCTGAACCATCTGACACACATTCACACCTCGCCCTGGCGGGCACTGCCAGCTTCTGCCACCGTGCCTGGGAGCATGTGGCTCTGAGTGCACACTTGCCACAGTGGCAGGCTTTACAGTGTCAAAGTCAGTCTCGGTGGCACAGGTGACACTAGGTTTGTAGCCAAGTACAGTGTAGGAGTCCTATCTTCCCTCTTCCTCTTCCTCTACCCTCTCTCTCTCTCTCTCTCTCTCTCTCTCTCTCTCTCTCTCTCTCATTTCCCATCCCCTTTCTCATTTTCTTTCTGTGCTCTGCTTTCCTTCTCTATCCCTCCCTCTCTCTGTTTTGCTCTTATTCTCTATATCTCCCTCTCTGTTTAATGCGTTCTCTCTCTCCCTCCCCCTCTCTCTTTCTCTGTTCAGCTCGCTTTTCTCTCGCTCGACTGGGAATCACCTCGGTCTCTGACGTAGTGTCCTTCTCCAACAGTCTGTCTGCCCATATGCCCAGAGCCTGACACCAAAATATGGCCTGTCCAATGTGTGTCTTTGTTAGCTGTTTAAATGTGGCTAATCTCATTCAGTCACATAGCTCAGCTGCTCTCTGTCTCTCTCTCTTCTCCACACTCCCCCATTTTCAGCTGTCGTCAAGCTTTCTATACCCTCTATCTGTCTCTCTCTCTCATTGTATATTTCTTTCCCTTATTCCCTTCTCCTTTCTCCATTGCCATGGAAACTCTCTTCCTCCCTCTTTTCCTTTTCTGTCTCTTTCCCTCTCTACCTCTTTTTACTTCCTCTCCTTACACTCGCTCCTCTCCTTTTAACAATTCTCTGTGTCTTCTCTCCCTCGTGTCTCTCCCTCCCTCTCTCTCCCTCTCTCTCCCTCACTCTCTGCCCCCTCTCTCAGTGGTAAATCCTCTAATCTCTCCTGCTCAGACTGTGTGGCACACGCTGGCCTCTCGCGGGCACACAGATGCCCTCTGTCCGCCGCCATCTCGGGGGTGCTTCCTGCGCAGGTGTTCCATGGGGCGCAGTCGGCACGGGGGCTCCGGGCCTGTGGGCATAGATCAGGGAGGGGGGTGGGAAGGCAGTCAACGTTCCCGTTCGTTCCCAAACGCTCTGGAGTGAGAAGGAGAGGGCAGACCAGACAGACAGATGCTACTTGATAGTACTTCCTCCTGCCTCAGTCCGTGACGTTCCCGACGTGCCGTTCCGTTTTTCCTGCTGACTCCATAGGATTCTTTGGGGGTGGTTTGTACTTTTTCCCCATCGCTGGCATCTCTTAATCAATGTTAATTGGCTGTAATTAGTATATGTTAATTAATGATATTTACTACAAATTAAAGGTATGAACGGTCCCAGAGGGTTTCCTGTTCATCTCATTAAAACCAATTAGCTGCAATTAACACGTGTAAATGAGACGCCAGTGAGTCCAAAACAAACAGTGTGCAGGCTGCCCGCTTCCCATGCCGTTTAACCTGGCCTGTGTGAGTGTGTGAGTGAGCACTGATGGCTAAGTGGACCTTAACAAACACTACAGAACAAATAGCAGATGCACACATTTACAAGACATACTGTACATTTACAAGACATACTGTACATTTACAAGACATACTGTACATTTACAAGACATACTGTACATTTACAAGACATACTGTACATTTACATGACCATATGACTTAAAACATTGTCGTTAGACACACCTATGCAGTAACCGTTTCCTTACATATTCAGAGAATCCCTTATTTTGAACATGTCTTCAGTAGTCTATGTCCTACAGTACAGGAACCAATATTGTTGTTTTACATCAGACCTTTTCCTCACATAAAATCCAGCGGCTTTATTAATTGAAATTCAGTTGACGACGTATCTTGTTTTTGTCTGAGAAACCACCATCCGTGTTGAGTAGGGAGAGTAATCCCACGCAGGGAAAACTGCCAGGAAATGAGATGATGTAAACAAGGAAGGGGAGAGCAAAATAAACAGAAGTCAGTCAAGCATCTATAGCCTCACAGTATAGCCACTATACACTATTAAAGTATGCTGCTCTGTTTACATTTAAGGTGACACAGTCATTTCTGGACAGTTTAATATCAAAGAAAGAAGCATTTACTCCACATGCTACCTACTCCTTTCTCCTTAGCCCATGCAGTCTTCTCTTTCCCACTGCCCTCAGACTTTGTAAAAGAGACAAACAGAGAGAGGAATACATTTCTACATTTCCCCAGACAGACACAACACAGCATCTTTCATTTTACCTTGGTATTAAAACTCTCAATATTCCCATTCCAGGAGCATCCCAAACCTCAGACTTCAATTATCCCCACAACACAGCCCAGGTTTCAATAAAGCACACGAAATTGACATCAATAACTTTCAACACCTTTCTAAACGGTGAATAGATGCACATTATTTCTCATTGGAGTTGTTATTTTATTTATATTCCCACCCTCTCAAGGTTGAATGAAAAGAAGAAAATACGTATTTTGAAATCCCGGTTCAGAGCAAGCCCTAATCTGAGTTTTGTGGTTGTGACAGGTAGCGTTGACAGGCATCTCTCTAGGTGTAGGGAGCGTCTATGGGATTGTGTGTCGCCGTAGTCTCTAGGTTTAGCAGAGAGAACCGTCGTAAGCAATGCCTGCCGTACTTACCGCTGTAACAATCAGGGGGTTTCAGGGGCTTTGCGGCTGAGAAGATTACGCTTTGTTCAGCGATAAGAGAGAGAGAGAATGTGTGTGGAATGTGTGTGTGTATGTGTGTGTGTGTGTGTGTGTGTGTGTGCACGTGCGTGTGCGATCCTGGGTGATGGACAAATATGTGTGCTTTATTGTGGGATGGTAAACACGGCAGCAGTAAGAGGCACAGGATTTACTGTTTCTTATTTTGATGGGGTGAGAGGAGGGGGCAGGGGGTGCTGTATTTGGAGTGGAGCACAATGAAGAGATGGAGGGATTGAGGGCAAAGAGGAAGAATGAGGGAAATAAAGGTGGAGGAGTGCCCCGACATGAGACCATGTTGATAAAGGAGGGAACGTAACAGCCGACAGGGAGAGAGAGAAAGAAGGACTGTGTAAATCAAAGGAAAGTTCAGCCAGTTCTGAGTCTTCATTACCCTTCAGCCCGCCCCTCTAAACTCAAACAAAGAGAGTGTCACCCCCTTTTCTCTCCCCCCTCCTCTCCCTGCCCCCTTTCCAGGCTCAAAGACCCTAATGGAGCTAGCTTGATGTTCCATGGTTTCACATAGCAGTTTTTAATCAGGGCCAGACAATCAGTCAGACTTTCTCTCTGCCTCATATTCATTACTATTTTTCCTTCAATGTCCTTTGATAGGTTCTCAGAGACAGTCCTACAGATGGCGTTTCATTTAAAAGAGGGTTATCATATGTGATACATATGGATTTTTCTTTACTTTAAGCCACTTGTATTTATGGGCGTTAAAGGGATAGCGCTCCCGAATTACAAAATTACGTATCTGTTTCCTTACCCTGTAGGTGTCTATGGACAAAGTATGACAATCCATGCTTTGGTTTAGCTTCCCTGGCACATTTGTGGCACAAATGCCATTCAAGCCATGGGACAGATATTAGCATTTTTTTGCACGTCATGTACAAATTATCCGAAAGTATCAAAAATTGATTGTGAAGCTCAACAAAGTAACTTATAAAAAAAGTATAATATCGGTCCCATGACTTGAATGGTATTCTAGCCACGAATCCTAAAACGTTGGCATTTGGAAACATTGTCAGGGAAACTAAACCAAAGCATGGATTGTTGTCATACACTCTAAAGATCACATGTACCATCCTCCTCCCTTAACTCTTCAATGAAAATCCCATAGGCCTCTACATTATGGACAAGGTATGTGTAGGAAAACTATTATAAAAACAGTTTTTTTTTTCATTCAGATTTACCACAAAAACCAAGGTATGAATACTGTCATGTGCATGCTTTGTTAAACATCTGTATAATTTTTTTTTTATGATTCACAGACTTCACCCTCCCTACACCTCAGAGTATTAATGGTTTGCACGTTTCGTCACAGAATTGTTTTGAGCATTGTCTTGAGGACTGTTGCCCGACTGAACATTCTACCTAATGCTTTCTCAATTGGCCCTGATGAAGATTTTTGAAACACTTTGCTAGCTAATAACAACATTGCCATCTCTCTAAAGTAAATTTGGCAACATCATAATGATGACAAAGTTGTTTCCTACTAATTATTTGCATTATTTAGCAATGCCATCGTATTTCTAGGCAACTATAGTGTAATTTCAATGAAACAGTCATTAACCCCCATTCAGAATGACTGGGCACCACTGAACTTTTGGTCACCACTATAGCCGGCATCGTTTTTGAACGTTCATAAAAATGGCATGGCGACCAAGTGACGGGGGTGCAATCCATGAATATACAGTAGTTTCTACTTTAGAGCACTGTTTCCCAACTCCAGTCCTCGAGCACCCCCAACAGCACCATTTTTGGACAAGCACACCTGATTCAACTCATTGAGGGCTTGATGATTAATTGATGAGGTTGACAAGTTGAATCAGGAGTGCTTGTCCGAGGATACGATAAAAATGTGTACTGTCGGGTGTAATTGAGGACTGGAGTTGGGAAATACTGCTCGTAGAGAGTAAGAATGAAGTTGCTGCCTAACTGTGACATGCAGTGTGAAACTAGTGTCATACAGTGCCTTGCAAAAGTATTCATCCCCCTTGGCGTTTTTCCTATTTTGTTGCATTACAACCTGTAATTTAAATTGATTTTTATTTGGATTTCATGTAATGGACATACACAAAATAGTCCAAATTGGTGAAGTAAAATGAAGGAAAAGAACTTGTTTCAAAAAATTCAAAAAAATAAATAACGTAGTGCGTGCATATGTATTCACCCCCTTTGCTATGAAGCCCCTAAATAAGATCTGGTGCAACCAATTACCTTCAGAAGTCACATAATTAGTTAAATAAAGTCCACCTGTGTGCAATCTAAGTGTCACATGATCTCAGTATATCTACACCTGTTCTGAAAGGCCCCAGAGTCTGCAACACCACTAAGCAAGGGGCACCACAAGCAAGCGGACCAATGAAGACCAAGGAGCTCTCCAAACAGGTCAGGGACAAAGTTGTGGAGAAGTACAGATCAGGGTTGGATTATAAAAAAATATCAGAAACGTTGAACATCCCACGGAGCACCATTAAATCCATTATTTAAAAATTAAAAGAATATGGCACCTGCCAAGAGAGGGCCGCCCACCAAAACTCACGGACCAGGCAAAGAGAGCATTAATCAGAGAGGCAACAAAGAGACCAAAGATAACCCTGAAGGAGCTGCAAAGCTCCACAGCAGAGATTGGAGTATCTGTCCATTGGACCACTTTAAGCCGTACACTCCACAGAGCTGGGCTTTACGGAAGAGTGGCCAGAAAAAAGCCATTGCTTAAAGACAAAATAAGCACACACGTTTTGTGTTCACCAAAAGGCATGTAGGAAACTTCCCAAACATATGGAAGAAGGTATTCTGGTCAGATGAGACTAAAATTGAGCTTTTTGGCCATCAAGGAAAACGCTATGTCTGGCGCAAATCCAACACCTCTCATCACCCCGAGAACACCATCCCCACAGTGAAGCATGGTGGTGGCAGCATCATGCTGTGGGGATGTTTTTCATCGGCAGGGACTGGGAAACTGGTCAGAATTGAAGGAATGATGAATGGCGCTAAATACAGGGAAATTCTTGAAGGAAACCTTCCAGCAGGACAATGACCATAAGCATACTGCTAAAGCAACACATGAGTGGTTTAAGGGGAAACATTTACATTTCTTGGAATGGCCTAGTCAAAGCCCAGACCTCAATCCAATTGCGAATCTGTGGTATGACTTAAATATTGCTGTACACCAGCGGAACCCATCCAACTTGAAGGAGCTGGAGCAGTTTTGCATTGAAGAATGGGCAAAAAAAATTTGTTTGTTTCACAAGAAAAAATATTTTGCATCTTCAAAGTGGTAGGCATGTTGTGTGAATCAAATGATACAAACCCCCCCCAAAAATCCATTTAATTCCAGGTTGTAAGGCAACAAAATAGGAAATATGCCAAGGGGGGTGAATACTTTCGCAAGCCACTGTATGTGACCAACAGTTCCACCCCGCCGACAAAACTTACACAAGTCATTATTCTGTCTTAAGGACTTTTACATTCAAATTGGTCATTTAGCTTTGAAGCATGAAAAATGCATCTAATCCTTTTTAAAAACAGTGAATTAGTGAGCAAGACCTCACACACCGTCAGACAGAGGAGAGGAGAAGACGTCTGGAGTAGAGTCTGATGCCACTGTGGCTGTCTGATGTTGGTGTATTCCTCCAGTCTCCAGATTAGAGCTAGTGGAGGTCTGGCCAGGCCATGCTGCTGCCTTACAGCCTGGGTAAAGTCTGTTTCCTCACTAATGTTCTATGTGTTTCCCGGCTTAGGGAGAAGCGACCTCTCACCCCTTCCCTCGGCTGTCTGGCAGAGATAAAAGTTTACAGCCGTTTATTTTTTCCTTCTTCTTTATTTATGTCCGTCCCATACCTCTGTATCTGGGAATTACACGGGGAGTCCGTCCGTTGATAACACGGCCACAATCAGCCTCTCCTCAGTGAGTCGCGTGTTCTTCTTTCAGTGCTGTCATGGAGGAAAGACAATGCAGCACACCTGTACGGTCTCAGAGAGGTCTCTCCATCTTATTGTCAACATGCCTCTATGGGGAGAGACGTTTCTCAATGAGGATGATGTCTGTGTGTCTGTTCTGCAGAACACACAAATAACTACAGCCATTCTCTCCATACAGAGCCATGTAAATTCCCCATCCCCATGTAGGCTTTGCAGTGGTGTTGACTACTGGAAGAGAGCCTATTGGAAATCAATCAATTTCTATTTGTCAAGTATCTTTAACGATTTGAATGAGGCAGATGGAACATTTAGCAATTCCTTTCAAAGACGTGTCAGTAGTAGGGAGAGAAACAAAAACTGTTTATCCAGGTGTGTGGACTCTTCAGCCAATCAATTATGTTAATTGATCAATTAAAGACTAAGGAGGAGCTAAAACCACCGGGGCTGAGGAACTCAGAGGCCAGAGTTGTCCACCCCTGTTCTATATGGCATCATGAGAGTGGTCTGTGGAGAAATATTTTGCAGTAATACCGGGTCTTTATATGGTTCATTATACTGGGTAAGGGGATCTAAAGTTTGTTAATAAATGTGTTTGTTTGTTTACAGTAATTATTCAAAGTACTTCTTTGGTCACACCAACTCCTGTTGAATGGTTTTAGCAGAATGGACTGTTCATAGCATCCCACCACTTTAAGCAGGGCAGGGACGTTCTGAAAAGTTTTAGGCAAGAAGGGAGATTTGGAATTGGAGTGGAGTCAACAAGATACAAATAAAATACAGGAAATGGAATTAGTATATCAGAGACTTTGTTTCTAGCTACCAGTACCAATTACTTTTGTACTTTTTCCTTCATTTCACTTCTCTTATCCTTTTACTTTTCTTCCCTCTTTATTCAACTCTAAATGGGATTCAACCCTTTCTCTCTGCCTGATAATCATTCCAAGAAAACCTGTGACTTGTGAACTTGAAGAACATCTTTCACATTCACAGGCTGATGATTCAGATAATCCAAGTTCAAATACAACTCCTGGATGACGGGATTTAAATGACATTATATAGAAATTACATTTCACATCTAAGGCAACTAAACCTCCCTATCCCAACCTGCTCTAATTATACTATTTCCCCTTTCCTCCCTCCTCTTCCCATTCTCCTAGCAATTCTTCCACTCTTTTTGTTCATTCTGCTTGAATGCAAACTGGTATATTCTTAGTCGGCACAATGCATCTATTATAATACAAAGTAATCCAGGAGCTGCATATATTCCTAGTGATGGTACCCCAGTGGTTAGCACCCCAGTGGCCCTTGATTCATGGTGGGCCACAGTGGTGTTACAGTGCTTTCTCTTGCTTACATTATCTACTTAGCCATCTACCTGTACCCTACTGTATGTATAGGTAATCTCAATAGGGAGAGTGTGTAGTGGGAAACGATGAATACATAAAGAGATAGGGATGGGACAAATGGATGTGTCCCCACACTAATGGGACATCAGTGGATGTTTCCGAGGTCTTCTTCAATGGGAAGTGTGGGGGGGGGGGTTCTCCAGTGGGGTAATAGATGATCAGATATGGGCTTGTTCGCTACAGGGGTAAATTAGCTGCTTGGTGTAAAGATATCCCCATTACTTAATATGTATGGAGTTTAATGGAATGCACTTCCTTTGGGTGTGGGTGTGGGTGGGGAGTTGGCACTCGCCACCACCATCCGCCACCAAACCACGCTCTCTAATAAATCATGTAATCCCTGATACTGGAAGACAAACATGCCCCTGATCTAATCAGCACTATAGGATTCCTCTTATCACACCATCCCAGGGTGATGCTCACACCTCCATACCATACCCCTAGAAGAAAGCTGAGCTGGACCGGGCCAGGGTGATGATCACATCCTCCATACCATACCCCTAGAAGGAAGCTGAGCTGGACCGGGCCAGGGTGATGGGGGGATAGAGCTGGGCTGGGCTGGCTGGGCTGGCTGGGCTGGCTGGGCTGGCTGGGCTGGGTTGGGGAAGATTAGTTTACATCCCTGGTTCTCATCTTCATTCAGTGCAGGCTCAGCTGGGGCCTAAGCACACGGGGTCAAGGTGGGTGCCATTCCCCGAGAGCATTGACCGACCATCAGCCAGCCTGCCAGCCCAGCTAATTTACAGCCCCCTTCCTCCTCCCTGTTCCCCACCTCTGCCCTGCCCTGCAACTCAAGGGTGTGAAGATGCCAGTGGCACGATCCGGTGAAAACAAATAAGCCTCCGTCCCCCCTGTCGTAAAACACCCGGAGGCCACAACCTCCTCACATTTTCAGCTCATCGGCAGGCAGAGCATGCAACGAACCGCCCTGGCTCCCCGCACCAGCATATGAACAACCTCCACAATAACCCAACCAAGCCACCACTGACCCCCCTCTATGCCTATTCACCCATCCCCTCACCCCTCGGCCCCCACCCTATCCACCAACGACCCCCCTCTATGCCTCTTCATCCCCTCACTCCCCACCCTATCCACCAACGACCCCCCTTTATTCCTTTCCACCCACCCCCCTCCCCTCCTCACCCCAGACCCCTCAGTGTGGCTCCCTGCTGCTCCTACCTGATGGGCCTATCAGGACCAAAACCATACAGGGAACAAATCTCTCTCCTCCATCGCATCACTGAGGCCCCTGGTCTCCTCATCATAGAGAAACAATTTGTGTTCCCACCTACAGTCTCTGCTCTAGCGCTTGAGCAGGGGATCGTGGGGGGGGGGTCAATGAATAATGGCCGTAAGTCGTCCCACATATATATTCATTTGACACATAGTGCTACCAACATGGAGAACAGTGTCTAATCCTGCAAGGAAACTATCAGAAAGGGATATGATTGTGAGTGCAACTAAATAGTTGCACATTGAGGGCTTCATTCTCACAAAGTGGGAACAGTTTGTTGTTGTTGATTTCATACGTTCTCTTCCATAGGATTAATGTTCTTCCTCCCCATAGCCATATACAGTATGCTCCTTCTTTAGAGGTTGGCCCTTGTAGGCACTTGGTCTAGGTGTTGAATATTGCCATAATCCTATATGAAGCACAGCTTTGAGACTTTTGACATTGAGGCTTGTCAACGGGACTCTAGTTCTTGTTGTGAAATGGTTAATGTGAATCGTAGCAGGCACCATGGTGTCATTATTTCCAAATCCGCCTGAGCCCTCTCGACCGGGGGTCGCGCCTCCGACGACCACTTTACATCCACCGTGCGCGGGGTCTGGAGAGACCGGTGCATGACTGCAATCCCAGTTGGAGGATTTGTGTCCTCCTTGACGAAATTCGGTAAGCACATGCAGACACGTAAAGGTGTTTAGAATTGAGGAATGTGTCTGTCTGGAAGTCATTGCCAAAGTCAATGTCTGATGCCTCTGTCTGTCTGCCTGTGTTGGGGAGCTAGGCAACAGACAGCCCCTGACGCGCCAGTCCACTGATATAAACAAGGTTGTAGCCTATACGGTTCTAAATTACGTGGATGCTGAAAATTTACAGACTGGTGTAGTTTCAACCAGCGCTGATAATCCTTTCTCAGAAATAAATTGTCCCATTAAAATGAAATGTTGCCCATATAGGTTTAATAAATTGAAAACGTTGGTTTGAATCCTCCATAATTTGGACGGAATCACAAGCATGTCGCAAGGCTTGTGCGAAATAACATTATTTGCTGTGTATTATAATGTATGCACCGGTTGTATATGGCCAAACAGTGTCAGTGAACCCCCCAATGAAATGTGTGCTTATTTATATGCAGTTATTCAGGTATGCAGTCAATTCCAATTACTTCTTTAGATTTCTATTTAACATGGAGGAAAATATGACAGAGAAGCTCTGTTTTGAGCAGCATTGTAAAACTCTTTCTCTTCCACCTAATAAAGGGGAAATCTGAACGCATGCATGCAGTGAACAGTGCGTCAGATTTTAAGTGCTAATGGTTCTAGAAAAGTGTGAGGTCGGTATATTGTGTGTGTGTGTGTGTGTGTGTGGGTGTGTGTGTGCGTGCGTGTGTGTGTGTTTGTGTGTATGTGTGTGTTTTTATTTGTAAGTGTGCGTGTGTGCTTGTGCGTAAATGTGTGTGCTTGTTCGTAAATGTACTTGCGTCCTCCTTTCCATGTGAGTATGAGCGCGTGCATGTGTGTGACGTGACCGAATACATTATATACCCAGCCAGCGCTCAATCCCATGCCTGGCTCGGCTCCCACCAGCCTTAAATCCCTGGCTCTCCCCCTGCGAACAGCCGCTGACGTGCAGCATGTCGAGGCGAGGCGTTTTGCCTATGCATTAGCCATTCATTTCCTTCGGCTGACACCTCTCCAACATAAAACCGTAAGGCAGAGGTAAAATATCTCTCTCCTGGCGAAAATAAAGCTTTGTCTCCCTCCTGATCTATAGGATATAAAATAAAGCCACGGCTTTGATGCGGGCTTTACCTTATCCACGGGTTGCTTTTTGGGCACACAAAAGGCAATGAAGATGAATGGAGCGGGATTGCCGGTGGTGCGTCTTCCGCGGTCCAGCAAGATTCTCTACCTCCCCCCTTCCTCTCTTCCCTCTCTCCTCTCCTCACCCCTCTTTTATCCTCTTCATTCATCCACAGAAGTTTGTAAGGACTGTGTTCTTATTGATCAGTGCATGTTGATAATTATGCAGCGTTTCCTCGGTAAAAATCGGCTTTGTAAAAGTTATGAATCGAAATTATTGAGATAATAAGTCATTCTAAATTCACTTCCCTTACTTTCCTCTCCATAGGCCTATTTGATTTAATGAGCATTGTCTTCGACTGTGAAGTTTCATGCACAAATTAGTTTCTGTTCAAAACTTCAACCAATGGAGTGGTCTAGAAGGGATCTTAACATGTTTTTGAGGTATTCATCTAGACTATATGTATGTGTCTTTAGATTTTTATACCTCGCATGATATCACCGCATTCAGTGTTCATGTTCCCTGGCAGAACAATGACTCTCATGCATTTAGTTAAAATACTACCAATTACTCTGCAAGTTGAGACCTGCCTCATATCCCTGTTGTTAAACTCAGAGATTACGAATGTTTGAGATTTTTAAAGAATCATAGACTTACCGTTTGTTTCTTACCGTATTCTGTCTTTTTAAATTAAAAAACAAATGTAGGCCTACCTTGGAGAACATTTAAACTCCATTCTACTTTTTACTTGTGTTCATTTTTTGGGGGGGGACTCTGAACTTTTTTGTATCTTAGATATCCAACATTACATTTACATTTTAGTCATTTAGCAGACGCTCTTATCCAGAGCGACTTACAGTTAGTGAGTGCATACATTATTTATTTATTTTTTCATACTGGCCCCCCTTCGGGGGCCACATGATCATCTACCTTGTGTGCACATTTTCTAATTTGACCCCCAAAAAACTGAGAGAGAATAAATAAATCTCAAAATGAATCTTCCAGCTATCATCCAGCCATCCCTCTAGCCTATTTTAATTCAACCCCGGGCACTTGATATCAGCACCGGCCAAGACTGCGCATGCTTGCGGGGTTTTAACGCAGAAATCTGCTCCGGTGCAGCAGCTATCTGCCACTTTTCAGCCTCGCAGGCCGTCCCCAGAGCATTGCCCACTGCGCGATAATATCTCAAAGGGAGTGGTTATCGCCACACATTATATTATAATCATTAGTGATCCTAGCCCTTTCACCCGTACTGCAGAATAAGCACGGAGAATCATTCATCTAAACTAGAGCAATTGTTCCCAAAGACTAGACCCTTTCTCTATATATTTCATAAGGGAGTCATAATAATAATACTTTCTCTTTTCTGATGGTCTGTATTTTCTGCAACATAAATGCCCTCTGATTTCAATTTCAGTTGAGAGTATACTAGAGTAGGCCTATATGTTTGACATACATTTGTTATATATGAGTAAATCTCTAATATGGATAAATATACTATAGCAAATGTGAATTCGATAAATTATGCTTTACATTTTTTATTATTTACATAATAATACATCAGAGCTGGGGTGGGCCTACCTCTTTATCCAGATGGAATTCGCCCCCTAGAGTTATAAACATTGCCTGTACTCGAAGACAGGTCAGTGGGATAGCACAAGTTTTGTGATGTTGTTTAATGAGTAAGAGAGATTGCTTAAATATAGCCCATAATAGGCCTACATAGATCCCACGTCATTGTCTCTCTCTAAATTACTCATAGTTTTAGAACAATTTAATTGCATTCTGCATTCTTAGAAGAGGCTGGAAGATGATGACTGGGGCATTCACCCCATCCGTCTTCCGTATATAAAGTTGCATTTAGGCCTATTTCACGCTGAGACCAGACCAGTGCCATGGAAGCAGCACAGTTGTCATGTCAGCGTGTTGATTATCGGGTTGGGGAGAGCAGCAGCAGCTGTTCCGGTGATGGGACGGTCAGAGCAGATCTATAAGTTCCATCGAATTTATCTCTCTTTGCGATGGAGTTGGAAAGTCAGGAAAATGTTTATGTAGAGTTTGGGGTCAATATTCTGCGAGGTCATCATTGGCATATGTTTGTGCCGATTCCAAGAAATCCAAGGGAAAATCAAGCTTTTTTGGAGTAGTCTAGTCTAGATGTGGTCTGTTTACAGTTGATCATTTCAAAGATAGAAGAATAGGCTCATTTATTATTTTGATTCACAATTCAACATTTCGATTTATAACATTGGACAGGATCTTTTCACATTTGCACAGATTGGGCCAAGGAGACCGTTGAGCCATAGGCTATTATTCTTTTTTCTCTCCCTTTCTTCACGGTGGCCCGCGCTCTGTTTGAGCTGTGGTGAGTGACAGCAAACTCTCTCTCTCGCCTGCCTCCTTGTCCACGCGGTGAAAATAAAGCGGTTTTATGAATACGACCCAAATCACATGCTTGATGGTGAACCTATTAGAATGATCCCGCTCTGCCCCTTACCCTTAGATCCGTGATGCATGTGGCACCATAAACATGATATAGGCTATTGATGGTGGCTGCCTTGTCAGAAGTACGTATTTTGCCATCTTCCAATACCATTTATTATTTATTATCATTCCAACATATTTTGTGTGGAAATATATTAACTCTCAATGGTAAAAAGAGGGCATACTCTTCATTTATTTTGTTAGGTTATGCAATTAAAATGAATAGACATAATTTGTTTGTTTTTCATTTAGGCCTACTGAATCTGAATGCTTGAATTTGTTAAACTATGCAAACATTGTCAGATGTTTCACATTGTATAAATACTTTTTCTCATGACAGCAACATAGAATTGTTTAAAGAAATGTACTAATAATTCAAAACAATTCCAAAATGTCGGTCTTGTATTTCGTTTAAAGTGAATGGGAATCAAACAATAATAATCAGTCATTCAAGATTTAATAGGAATGAATAACACATTAATAATCAATACTACATTTGTCATCACAGATGTTTCTTATCATGCGACATAAGGCATCATTCTGAAAATAGTTCAGCTATAGACCTAGGCCTACTAAAACGAACATTTCAGTTCTTTTTTTTCTTCAAAATTTTCATCTGCAATTTGCTTGTCCTCCTATTTAAGCAGTTTATAGTTTTGTCCCAAGGCCAATTTATGTACCTTCAGCATTGTCTATAATTTAATCGTAGGCCTACTGATAAATTATTTAATTTAGCCTATCCCTTTTTTATATTTGATTAGGAAAGATGAGGTCTGAGAAAGAGGACTCATCTATTTAAAGCTCTTCAATTGTAATCCAAACGAATTACATGAGAGTAAAAACAGCAACACATTAATTTCTATGAGCTCAATATGTGCTTATGAATGGGACGTGCCTATCCGAGTCCCCTCTGAAGTCCCAACTGGATGGTGATTGTACCCAAACAGGGCTGTGGCGCGATGGGGGCTATAGGGAAGGCCTGCCCGACCCACGGCGCCTCACTCCCCCCTCCGACAGTGCTCTCAGCGGTCCCCGGTGCGCTCAGCTGATCAAAGCTCCAGTCAAGGGTAATATTTCTCACTTTATTACCGGAGTCACGGCGTGTCTGCACGGCTAGCGATCACAGAGTCCACTGCCCACTTTCAACTCTCTCACTCGCCTGGTCACGTATCAGCAGCACACAAACATTAGGAAGCAACACAATACAACTTACTTTGTTAAATGTATAGGCGTATTTATCTTATGTAGGCTTATTGAATAGCCTAAACTAAAATATTGTTTTTGTTGATTAAAAAAATGCATTTCAGAAAGAGGTGTTTATTAGACCTTAAAGTAGGCTAGACATGATCTTAAACGAAATAGCGTTATCATCTGCATCTAGGATGAGTGGCATGGACATGCTATTTAGAATCAGTAGCAGTGCGTAGGTTAAAATCACTGGGGAAGCCAATCACTGGGGAAGCCCCCCAAAAAGCCATATTTGTGATAATTGAGTTGTTTGCTCTATAACCTGTTAATTCATATGCCTTGCGATCATAATATCTAGGCCTAAAGGCAAAGACAATAAGAAGACACAGTGGCAGAATAAATTCAACCACACCTTTGTTTTATCACAAAACTTATAGCAACCTCTGTCCAATGAAGTCCACAAAGCATATTGCATGTACAGTAACAGACAGTTACATTACCTACAGCATGGTCAAGCAAGTTAATGTTTCCGACATTTTCGGACCAATAAACAACTATTGATTTAGAACGACAGAGTTACCGCAAGTTGCAAAGAAAACAGGAGCTGCCTCCACTATTCCAGCACCATTTCAACTTCAACATTTCAACATCATCAAATCACCACTGGTTAGTCTAATACAGTGACAACTAAAAGATACAAAAAATAATTTAGTAAAATCAAAGTAAGCTAAATATGATGTGGTTGTCCATGGTTCTGATTTCTTTGTGCGTGTGTGTGCCTTAGTGCAAATAGAAAAACATGTTAACTTACCCTACTTGTAGAGAAATTCCAATGCCACCCTCCTCTCTTTCATGTTGAAGAAAGTCTATCACTCTGTAATACAGTACACGCTTTTATCTTTTGTTGTCCTAGGCTACCTGGCTAAATTGCTTGCTCCTTAGCCTAACTTCCATTCATGGACAACGTTAGCTAGTTAACATTAGCCTTCTACATCTAGCTACATATTGAACTTCCATCCTCTCAGGCCAGGGGCACAACAATTAATGAATTAATGGTTGGATCATAATCATCTTTATAATCACTGGCCAGCAATGAGAATTACGTAAAACCACAAGTACAAAGCCCTTTCTCCATCCATGGCTAATTTAGGGCCAATTTTAGCTGGCTGGCTAGCTAGCCACCAAAGGACAACAACACAACAAGATGCAACAATTCAAGTTTTTCTGTCAATGATGTATGCTCTCAATGGGATTTGATAGGAGTGACGCTGTCTTCCCTTGACACCTTTTTTTGGTTGGCCAGGACCATTCATCGTTTTTTTTTGTCAAGGGAGGCCAGACATGTGCTGACTTCCTTTGCCTTCAATGCTAAGGGCGGCAACAATGTCATACTCGTTTGGACCAGACAGCATCAGATAGATATCCTACACGTAGAGAGACAGAGGGGCGCTGTTTTGCTCGCTCGGATGAGTTCTCCTGTGAGATACATTCAGCCTCTTGCAAATTGAAGGAAAATTATGAAACACAGAGATATGAAAGAACATTTATTAATACTTGTTTTATTGGTCAATTTTGGGGGGGAAGCATGGCTTCCCTTGGCATCCATAAATACACGCCACTGTTTAGAATATCAATGCAGCATTTATTTTAGAGTTTGCTCTATTTAGGTTTTAAAAAATGACACAGGGCCAGGGCCTGTAGAAGTCAATGTAGGTTACATTACGTTTTTGGCTAAATTGTATCAGGGGATTGTCTGGTTGCATGACAAATAAGAATAGAATAGAACAGAATAGAATAGAAATGCAGACAAAAGTGCTCAAAATAAGAATAGCCTACAACTTTCACATGAAAAATAATGTTATATCTAGGCTTAACCACTGCTGACAGAGTAGGCTATGTATGCAGTTCAGGTCAACACAGACAATAACAGATGCTTCGAAAAAAGTAAGTAGCCAATCTTCTCAACAGAGAAGGTCTCATCTTTTGACTGGCAATGATGTGCAAAGAGATGCGTTTAGTTCATGCCCTGTTTAGTGCCCGGTTTGGTTTGGTTTTGTGTTGTGCGTTCGATGGCTCCCTCTAGCCTTGCCCCACACGTTGCTCGCTGCATAGTAAAACCAAGCTCCCCTTGGATCAAAGTGAGGAAATACATTGTAGAGGCAGATATTACATTATATAGAGGCCTGCCTTCATATTGTTTTGTGCTGCCTATCTTAGAATTTAGGAGAAAACAAGTTTAGGAACTTTAGGCCTTTTCAGTTGTGCATGGTGTGCCAAATCTAGTCCATGGTAGGCCTATGCATTTTCTTTGGGTAATACAATTCGAATTGACCCCTTCTGGATATGAAACGAAACTGCGTTGACTGGGTGAACATTTTTACTCCTATAACGTATTACAGCAGTAATCATTTTGCATTTAATCACGTCATTGCCTCAAGGGGTCCTGAGATATTCATATATGTCTGATTTCGTTTTTATTCATGAATTAATCTCATTCTGTGGGTTATGCTGTACTGAATGGTTTATTCTTCTAAATCAGGAAAGATTATTCCCTGTGTGACAAGTAATATTTTACTGGTGCTGAAAATAACACGTTATTTATTTACAGCTATTTAGTATGTATGTACTTCCCATATGTTAGTAGCCTACAGTAGTCTAAGTGTAAGAACACCTTATATCCCTCAGTCAGAGCTTGAGGTATAGGCTATGAAATGACAACCTTTCGCTACTCTCGCCACTTTGAAACTTAAATTACAAATTCGTATGTTGAAGTTTCATTTCTGGAAGGCTAGATATCTCACATAGTAGTGTCTCCTCATTATGCTCAACTGAAAAGTCTGAACATGGCAAACCATAATTTGTGGCTGAGTTTAGTTTAATCGCCTAACTGTCAAAAGTCTCCTTCAGACAATTGTCTACCTCAATCTTTCTTTCTCTCTCTCTCTCTCTCTCTTTTATCTCTCTCTCTCTCTCTCTCTCTCTCTCTCTCTCTCTCTCTCTCTCTCTCTCTCTCTCTCTCTTTCATTTAACATTTTCGTAATTTAGCAGACGCTATTATAGACCGATTTACAGGAGCAATTAGGGTTAATTGCCTTGCTCAAGGGCACATCGGCAGATTATTCACTTAGTCGGCTCGAACCAGCGACCTTTCAGTTACTGGCCCAACGCTCAATGACTGTACAGGTAAATATTTATATATTAATTGGTCAAAAATCGACGTTAATTCAATTACTTCAAATCCAGAACTATGAGATCAAGTTGCTATATGAGGATGTCTATAAACGTCTATATATTTATTATATATGTCAAAGAGTTGACAAAACTATATTGTCTGAAGTCTCTCCGCTGCGTCACCATCTCTCTGCCTCCCACTCTTCTCTCTCTCTCTCTCTCTCTCTCTCTCTGTCTCTCTTAGTGAGATGTTGGTGGAAATGTAACCAGATGCTTAGCAGATTAATTAAAAGCTCTCACAGTCAAACGCAGAGAGAGAGAGAGAGAGAGAGAGAGAGAGAGAGAGAGAGAGAGAGAGAGAGAGAGAGAGAGAGAGAGAGAGCGAGAGAAATGCCGGGGCTCGAGGATGTTGTGTGTTCATCTCTTATCTGTTATTCTTCCCCGGGAACAACACATGTCATCGAAAGGGTGCCGAAGTCAAAAGAGGCGCTCCCCAGACTCTCCGAGGCAGCTGTCACCGTGTTTTTATAGTATGGGGCCGGTCGCGGCCTTGTCTTGCCCGCGCCTCCGTTTTACATGAGAAGTAGCCCATATGCAGGAGGAGGCGGGCTATTGATTCCAGATTTCAGACTGGAACGTTTGCACAAAAATACGCCGCCAGAATATAAATAACTGACATGGGGTACCACTCACCGCTGCCCATCTGTGTGTGTGTGTGTGCGTGTGTGTGCGTGTGCGTGTGCGAGAGAAGTGAGATAGTGATGATGTTAGATTAGGTGCCGTGAAGAAATGTAATCTCATAGGCTAGGAGAGAGTGAGAGAGGCGGCCTTTATGATGATGGCCCTGTTGTGGTGTCACCCCGTGACAAGTGCGTGACTTCCAACCGTCCATGTGAGTTTTTGTTTTGGCCTTGGCATCAATTTCCCTCCCACTGTCTGAAGGTATCCATTCAGTCATAAAGCATTTATTGTCAACACTACACAAATAAAACTATTACAACTTCTTTACTGTTAATACTATATTTATTAAGCTATCATTTTACAGATGTTAATTTGAGAAAGCAAGAACTCAGAAGATTCAAAGAGGATTCAACATCCATTGAGCTTTAAAGACAGGTCTATGAAGGATGATTTTAAAACAATTGCAAAACTAAGAAATGCAAAACTAAGAAATATGATGGCTGGATATTTTAAGTCACCTTGAACCTAACTAAAAACGCATCAATAGTAAGAACATTTAGACATCGTTCCTAAAAAATTAAAAGACGTTTTGGTCCTGTAAAACACATTAATATTTTCTCCTAACTCTGAAAGTCTTATAATACTTTCAGAGTTTTCAATAGGCCTACATAATGCACAGCCTCAACTATTTTCGAGACTGCAAGCTTCTAGGTAATGTTTTTAGCTCCTCTTCTGGTAAGTGGATTGAACGGCCTTAATTAAACGTCCTAAGGTGTTGAAGCCATCAGCAACTGTCACAATGATCTAGCAACCTGTAAACTTTGACCCTCTTCGTCTTTCACATCCCCCATGCTCCACAAAAGACCAAAGAGAGCACAGCACTGCTGAGATGTATTGGTGGGCAACGTGGATTGAAATAGTGATTAAATAATGATCATGGCAAATAAATGATAACATGCATAAAAGGTAAGAAGAAGGCTATGTGCAGCTGTCAAGAAAAACATTTCAAGTAAAAGCATATTATGAAAAAGTTATAACAGCCACCTGAACATTCCTGAACCTCTGATTATTTCGAATTGTGAAACAAAATTCCCGTTTTGGGTAAATACTCATTTCTAACCCATGTCAACTTAATTTCCCTTAGGTGATGTACACATAATTGCAAATTTGTCTCTAAACTATTAACTAAGATTTGTTCAGCCCAAACCAAGAGAGCGCTCTCTTGGCGCATTTGAGAGGCTGCACATTCTAATAAAAAACATTTGGTCAACTTAAGTCTGAAATCAAATCTATGACTTATCTCTTGTCATAGTATGAAAAATGTAAGCACTAACTGTAAGTCTGACTAAAATGTAAAAATGTAAAATGTATAATTGAATAACGTATTGTATGGCAAAAGTCATGTCACTTCTGTAGCCTATATACTATATGCTAAAACATAAACAAAAGCATGCATTCCATCCAATTTTGTTATATGAATATAAGATAGATGCTACTGTTACTGCTACTGTTTTTAAAACTAAGATGAGCTCTCTCTCGCCCATGGGGAGGATCCATGCAGGATCAGGAGAGAACATTAAGATGGCCATATCTACCTTAAGAAATGATTCTTCATGTCCATTCCCTCGCCGCAGACAATTGATAAGCGGATGATTGTGCTGTTTTTACCTCAATGGTCGTCGTCTTTCCGTCCACATACATTCACTAACATTTGACAGTTTCTGGAAATATTTGACAATAGGTTTCTTCAGTTCCCCATAAATAGAACAGAATGCACAGGCTCGGCTTTGAAGGGATAGCTAATGATTACTTGCATGGCGCGCTGCTGATTGGCTTCTCCACTGCCTGACGTCACGAGCCTGTGAATAAGGCTGGCTCGTGTGCTTTCAGGAACATGCAGAGTACTGGAGACTGAACGCGGAGCGTCAATCCTCCACAGAGATGTCACACGCATCCTACCATCACTAGCATAATTTACCAAAAGTTAGCTCGAGGGGACTGATAGCCAACAGAGCCGGAGGAAACCCACTTTTTCTTGAATTATTTTGGTGGTTAATTATTTTGATTCTCATCGGGTGCTCAACAGTGGATAAGCGGTCATGTCAAAGAACATTGAATTATTTATAGGCACGCGCGTCTTGCTGTGTGACAGTATTGCCCCAAAACCATTTTGTTAGATGTGCGTCTTCAACAGTGACTGGCACACGTTGCTTTTTCGGCCAATGCTTCACATTGATGACCACGGATACTTGCTGATAGGCAATGGTTCTCGCAGTATAGCCAATCTTCAGAGGTGGCTTGATATGTTTTGCCATTTGATTGGCTTCATTTAAGCCGATGTGTGTTGGGTGTATGGAAGAGGATCCAAAGGACTGACTTTCGAGGCGTCAAAGGCTTTGGCACTACCTCACCTGGGAGGACGCATCCTGGCTAACGGTCGCCATCCTGTATTGCATCCTGGCTAACGGTCGCCCTCCTGTACTTGGATCCTATAAATCTCCATGCTGACCACTTCAGAGGAGAGAAGAAGAGGTAGGATAGCGACCAGGCTACCCATCGACTGTTTATGTGAACACATTGATCCAGGACACCCGAGCGAAAAAGGAACCAAATACAAAACATCCAATGATCGGTGTGTGTTGTTGATTTGTTTTCTGCTCAAGTCAGAGTGAGAGTGAGACGACCACAACCTCAGGAAGCTGAACAGACCACGGTTGCAGAGTAGGTGTAAATCCAAATACGATGGTCCACTGTGCTGGGTGCGAGAGGCCTATACTGGACAGGTTTCTCCTCAATGTTCTGGACAGAGCGTGGCACGTCAAGTGTGTACAGTGCTGCGAGTGTAAATGCAATTTAACAGAGAAATGCTTTTCTCGAGAGGGGAAACTATACTGCAAAAACGACTTCTTCAGGTAAGCTTGACCGGTGGGTGCTTGCTCCCTTTCATTCTCATTTACTACAGGAATTATTATTTCAGATGTAGTCTTGGATAAGCATTTCCATGTTTCTGTTTAGTACACACTACTATCCTAATGTTCTCAGTCAAATGCACCATTCCCCCTCAAAAGACTCTTAAGGATATATTGCAAATACAAAACATTTTCAATATAATGTATTATAGGCTAATAATGAACATATAAACCCTGTTATTTGTTTAGTGTAACAAAAAAACTGAGGTGAATCTCTAACTTCTGAAGTAATGAACTCAAAAGTAGAGGCTGTATTAAATTGCAAAACTATGTAAAGACATACAATAATTACACCGTATACCTTCAAATTGTAGAAAACTGTTAAGTCAATAATGTTCAGCCTTTTGCTCTCAAAACATTTGCCATTATCATTTGCCTATAACAAAATGATAGGCATACTCAAGGCTAAATACTTAATGGAATTTATGATAGGTAGCACATATTAATACATTAACCATTCTAAATATCCATTTTACACATGTCTAATATGGTTAAAATAAACAATTAAGACTGCATCCAATTCCTCCAGAATTTTTGTGCTAGGTGTGAAGGTGGATTTGGAGGTGGTGCTTCGGAAGCTTTGATTAGGAGAGCCAATAATTAAAGGATTGTTAATTTGTATTGTTATGCTAAAAGGTAGACAGCTACATTAAACACGTGTGTATTCGTCCTCTGTATGGTGTATGAAGGAAATAAGGCGCAGAGAAGCGGCTAGAATCAATACTTCATCGGGGTAGTATGGATGAAGTGTGTCTCTCGGCCCAGTGGCAAAGCTATCTGCCCAGGCCCCCGTGTTTGCACGGCTCCAGTGAGAAGGAGGTGATAACTGGATTTAAATAATAAACCTATTTAAAAGATCAAACAAGCAGACAATGCAATCACAGACTTGCAGTCAACAATCAGTGTACACCATCTCAATACACATTCGTTTCTATTACAATCAGCAGAAAGAGGCTAATCACACATGTTAAAGTAATAACTTGTATATTGCAATGTGTACTATGGTGCATAAGTCGTTATTATCTCAAAACCACAGAGAACATTATTGCTTAATTGTATTATACATTTAGGGCTGTTTTTTTGTGTAATTACATTATGTAGTCTTTGTTCATAATGATCAGCTAAATTGCAGAATGGACAACACTAACATGTCTTTTCATTAGGTCTAAATAGAACTCAAATGCAATTCTAAGCAAATCTCTTATTTACCCAAAAACGTGTTTATAATGGAACAAATAATTTTTGATTGGGCCAAGTAAGAAAATGTGTCCGTTGACAATGAATGCAGAAATATAAGATAAGGACAGGGCCTACTTCAGTCAACTATAATTGGGCGGCGCACAATTGGTCCAGCGTCATCCAAGTTAGGGGAGGGTTTGGCTGGCAGGGATGTGGGTTCGTTTCCCACGGGGGGCCAGTATGAAAAACAAAACAAAAAACAAATCAAAAAAACATGTATGTATTCACTAACTGTAAGTCGCTCTGGATAAGAGCGTCTGCTAAATGACTAAAATGTAAAATGTATAAAGAACAGGACCACATATGGCAATTATGGAATCATTCTCATCATGAACCATTGCAACTGGGAGGCAGCAGGCCTATTTATACACTCTTAGAAAAAAGGGTTCCAAAAGGGTTCTTCAACTGTCCCCATAGGATAACCCCTTTTGGTTCCAGGTAGAACCCTTTTAGGTTCCAGGTGGAACTCTTTTGGGTTCCATGTTGAACCCTCTGTGGAAAGGGTTCTACATTGAACCCAAAACGGTTCCACCTGCAACCAAAAGGGTTCTATCTGGAACCAAAAAGGGTTTTTCAATGGGTTCTCCTATGGGGACAGCCGAAGAACCCGTTTAGGTTATAGATAGCACCTTTTTTTCTAAGAGACTAAGTATTTCTTCACACGCTCAATATGCAATCGTTGTATACTAACATATATTGTTTGGTTTTGTGCCTAAACACATTTTAATAATCATGCATTCCTCGCAGGAGGTTCGGGACAAAGTGCGCGGGCTGTTCTCAGGGCATCTCGCCGAACGACTTGGTCCGCAGGGCAAGGAGCAAAGTGTTTCATCTCAACTGCTTCACTTGCATGATGTGTAACAAACAGCTATCCACGGGAGAGGAGCTCTACATCATAGACGAAAATAAATTTGTCTGCAAAGAAGATTATCTAACCCACAGCAATGGGAAAGACACAAACCTTCTCTCAGGTAGGCCTAAACGGCAAAAATTGTCTTTATAATTTTGGGCGCATGGCTACTAAATTGATGTGAGTTGTTCCACATGTTGATCATGCATCAATTCAATGATTTGAAGAATAACATGACCGTACTCTTGCATCTAATGTAGGCCCTATGCCTAAACTATTTTGTTTTATGGTAAAAACAGAAATAACGATTTGCGCAATTGCAAGCCTATATTTTCACAAGATTGCTAAAGATTTATTTGGATTTGAGGTATATTTGTAAGCCGAAATATGCTATTATATTTGCATAGATGTTAATTATCGGGTTGTATGGTTATTGTAGACCCATAAGCCTATTGATTTTATTGTAGGTCCATTTTATGATTTATTAATTGGTCGCTAAAAAGTAATGGATGGACAAATAGTGTTCATAAAAATAATGTACATCTGCACAGGTTATTATTTCAGGTAGGCCTATAGTGTAATACGGCTATATCAATTTGTTTAAAAAAAACATTATATTTTAGTAAGGCTATAAAGGCCTACACAAATAGGCCAATAGTAATAATTCATATTCCTTATTGTATTGAGCTTATAGGTCTACACATGAACTGTGTGTCTAAGCTTTTTCTATCCTTTTTCGTTTTTACAGTAACAGCATGTAGCGATCCAAGTTTATCACCGGATTCTCAAGATCATTTACAGGAAGATGTAAAGGACTCTGAAATAGCTAATCTGTCGGACAAAGAAACGGGTAGTAATGAGAATGATGGCGAGAACCTTGGCGGTAAACGACGTGGACCGCGAACCACCATCAAAGCAAAGCAACTGGAGACCCTGAAAGCGGCGTTCGCTGCCACCCCCAAACCCACCAGACACATCAGGGAGCAGCTCGCGCAGGAGACGGGGCTGAACATGAGAGTAATTCAGGTAATGGCAATGACAAATGCACTATAGTGACATAAATGTAATTCCTGATGCAGCTCATGTCGTATTGGTATGGGAGTGAATGAGGACAGTATAGTGGGGGGAGTGGGGGGACCCTCACCTTGTGCGCTTTCAGGGTGACGCACATATTAAAACGTGTGATATAGCAGCTTATATTTTATGGAAAGTATCTCCCTGAGCGCCTGAGCAACAACAAAAAAAGGGCGGGGCACGCGGAGGGGGGTCTTGGTTGGCACTTGTTTCTCCATGTTGGGCACGGTGTCAACAGTTCGCCACAAACAGAGGCCTCATCACAATCACACCGCTCCTTTCTCATCTGCCTTCCCGCTTAAAGATGGGGTTGCCTAGAAATTGCATGGTCACATTGAATTGAACGAGTGAAAGATTGGCTGCCATCGAGGTTTATTTGGAAAGCGTAATGTATATGGGTATTTTTGATTCTTGGCGTGCAGGATGGGTTAACATGCCAACTGGCGTGAGACTGGTGAGAGCGATGGGAGTCTTGGCAACGCTGGGCCATCACGTTTTGCGACCACATTTAGCCATGCTGTGACCATTTTCAGTCAAGTGTAAATGCAGAAATCTGTTTCAGGAGACTTCAAAATGCCTCCTTATCCCCCAGTCTAGTATAGGTTAAACCATTTGAAATAAGCATGCCTCATATTGACATATAATAATAACAACAACAACAGACTCAATTATTATCAATAGTTTCATTATGACTATTATTATTATCATTGTTATCATTATTATTATTATTATTATTATTGTTGTTATCATTATTATTATTATTATTATTATTACCAGTGGTATTTATTTGACATGTTTAATTTGGACAAATTGCATAACCTAATGCAAAAAAGTAAGCTAGGCCTATCATTTGGAAGGCTTTTTTGTTTGGTGGCATTATTTTTGGCATATTCTCAATAGTTGAAAATTAGGCTACTGAAAATTAGGCTACTGAAGATGCACACCTGATTTGGAATGTTTTAGTTGCTCTCTGTGTCTCTCTTAGCACCTAAGTTGGGAAAATAAATCGTATGGGCACACAAATAAGCGCATCCACACCGCTGAGAGACTCCCATGATGGGGATAGTGCTGCGGGGACGTGGTAATGTATTAACAAAACATTGAAGTCAGATGAAGTGAAAAAAATAATGGTTTATGGAGATTAATAAAGTGGCGAGGTTGGATATTTAAGAGCGTCAAGGAAGAGCATAATTAGCTGAAGGAATTCAAGGGTGGATACATAGATTACGAAATAATAACCTCGCAGAGCCGTGTAATATATTGGTAACAACTCTCCTACTAAGTATTAATTGTAGATTTTAAAAGTTCCCGCTGCTGTCCCCTTAGTCGGGGTAAATGGAGGGTTAAAAGATAATTAAACTGAGGTTAGATCTGTGAGTCTGGAGTGACGATAATTAGTAGTAATCTTGTCCCTGCAATACGACTTCACTCCATCAAGTCACCACGCACCGAACCTGACCACAATGTAGGGCAGCGCGCGCACCGGCACAAACAGGGCACCTAGGTTATGCATGGCCTAGGTGTTGCTTTGATGTTGATCACGGATCTATAAACAAAGCAATTATATTATAACGGTAAGCATTAATAATTATAAAAAACTGACACCATAAATAATGCTTATATTGTTGGAATAGTTCTGATATCAGAGTTAGGCTACTTTTTATATAGGCTACCAATCTATAATGATATTTCTACAGAAAAAGGTTTTCGATCTGTAGTGAAGTAAAGTGTTTGTTTTTATTTTATTGACTATGCAATTTGTATTCTGCACATTTACATCCTGTTGGCATTCCATTATTATCTTAATGTATTGAGATTTGTGGTCAAACGTAATTTTTTATACAGAGGCAACCTTTGCTGTGAGCCTCTCTTTGTCTCCAACTCTCCAGACGTAATATGTGCACTTAAATTCTTCCAATACATTTTATTTTCATTAACGTTGCTCTATGCTGACTTGTGTGCTTCATAGGTATGGTTTCAGAACCGGCGGTCCAAAGAGCGACGCATGAAGCAATTGAGCGCCCTGGGCGCGAGACGGCACGCGTTCTTCCGGAGCCCGAGGAGAATGAGAACGCTAGTGGACCGGCTGGAACCCGGGGAATTAATTCCAAACGGCCCTTTCTCATACTACGGAGGTAAGAAGAGTGATGAAACGGCTTGCGTGTCCCAGCGGGTTTATCGGTTTCACATGTTTGTCTGAAATGTCGAATAATTTTACGTGTCCACCAAGCGCTGTTTCCGTTTGTCGCGCTGCCCCAGGACGTCTTTGATGACTATCATGGCTTATCAGATGAGCTCAGCACACATCATTGGAATAGTACCTACACCGAGAGGATAACTTTTAAATGTTTGGGTATGGATGGACATTATCTAGAGATGGATTAGTTAGGATGCTGTGCCAAATCTTCACGTGTTAAAAAATTGATATAAGATTTACAATGGGAGATAATTAACGATTACGCATGTGCCAAAACACCACAAAAAGGTCTGAAGTAATTCGAAATTGATGTTGTTAAAATAAAAATGTTAAAATAACGTGTCTCTTTAAATGTCTCAGATTATAGACTCCAATCATCTGACCCATTTGTCTAAACTATAAATAAAAAATACATAAAATAGGCTTAATAAAAATAACAATTACAGTAGTGTGGACAATCAATCTTGATATGGTGTCCATGTAAGCTAAACAGCGCGCAATAACAGTTAATGCAATAGGCCTAAATGTGTCATTAAATATGAATAAATAATCACTAGTACACTATTTTTATTGTTCTCTGTATGTCATGTATATTACATCAACATTCAAACTGTATTAAGAGGGGAAGTAGCTCATTACCAAATTCCCGCGGCATTCTCTGTGATCCCTGTCTGGAACGGGTTCGTTAATAAGTAACTCATCCATATCATTTAGGTCAACGGGTTAGTTAGAGAGGGCTCCAAGCCATAGAATTATCTCACTGACCGAATTGTCTTTACTTTTTTCCTTACAAGATGACATTCACATGCAATAAAGGTTTATCTGTAGGCCTACTGTTTTCCTAGGAAGGAGCTTGAAACATATTTGGTTGTGACATTCCTTTTGTGCTTCTTTGAGGAATATTTAGAATGTTGATGCTTGGAGAGGGTAGTTGAATATGAGAAATTATTAATATACAAAGTAAATCGAAAATGTTTATCTACTACTTTCAAAGGACACAACGCTGTTTTGGGGAAATTTAACTGTAAGGTTTTAAATAGGGGGTGCTTATATTTGTCCTGTTTCACTGCATGTGGTCCTTTGTAGCTCAATTGGTAGAGCATGGCGCTTGTAACGCCAGGGTAGTGGGTTTGATCCCCTGGACCACCCATACGTAAAAATGTATGCACACATGACTGTAAGTCGCTTTGGATAAAAGCGTCTGCTAAATGGCATATTTGTATTATTATGTACAAGTAGGTAACCGGTGTGAAATGGAAATGTGGTTTTTGCATATCCTAGCTCCCCCGAGACACCTTTGGAGAGTGGGGTCACGGCCAGGGATCAGCTGTTATTGACTGCAGCCCTGGAGCAATTCGGATTAAGTGCCTTGCTCAAGGGCAGATCAACAGATTTTTCATCTTGTCGGCTTTGGGATTCAAACTAGCAACATTTCGGTTACTGGCCCAATGCTCTAGCCACTAGGCTACCTGCCGCCCTTGAAATATAACAATGTAGACTTGATTGTAGTGGAGTCTGTGCGTCCTTATTTCAATTTTCCTAACATGTTTTGTGGATATCAATAGTGTGTGGTGGACTCTGGTCCTTTGTTGTGTGCAGTGGGCCTAATAGTAAAATGCTGAAATAAAAAATTTGATCTCAGAAGGTAAAATTGCTGATGAAATGGTCCACATTTTAATTAATTTTGCGGTGGCGTTGTTCTCCCCACCCAATTGCAGTTTTGATTTAAGTGTGACGTGCTTTGACTAATGTGCCACGGCGAGGGTTTCTCCCTATGCAACTTCAGGCTATGTATATTCAATGAATTCCTGAATATCTCTGAAATCATTTTTACACACCCTATTGTTCCCAGGCTAACTCTGATATTCTTGTCGATCTGCAGATTATCAAAGCGAGTACTACGGTCCAGGAGGGAACTACGACTTCTTTCCTCAGGGGCCTCCCTCGTCGCAGGCACAGACCCCCGTAGACCTCCCCTTCGTGCCCTCCTCAGGCCCCACGGGCACCCCTCTAGGTGGTATGGACCATCCCCTGCCCGGGCACCACCCCTCCAGTGAGGTGCAGCGCTATTCTGACATCATGTCCCACCACCCTGGGGATTCGCCCAGCCCGGAGCCAGGCATCCCGGGGCCCATGCACAGCATCTCCTCTGAGGTGTACGGCCCCAGCCCGCCCTTTACCTCACTGTCCCTCAATGGCAGCGGATACGGCAACCACCTGTCCCACGCACCCTCGGAAATGAACGAGGGCACCGTCTGGTAGCTCTAGAGAAAGGACTGTACCACCGAGATATTCAATAGGGGAGGACAGGAGAGTGGGCATGGGTAGGGGCAGGGGTAGGGACACCAGTCAAATCATTTTTTGTCAATCATATTTATTTATTTAATTTCCCCATATGATATTTTTTGCAGGGAAAATAAATATGGCGAAAAACAAAACGTGGACAATGTGGTTGTAAACATTTACCTTGGTATTGTGTTGATGTTTCGATTGCTTCTTTTTCTAAACCCGAATAAGGACTTGGGCACATAAAAGACTGTGTGTGACTGTTGACCCTGTGGGCCCCTGGCGGCCCCGGGCCCCTGCTCTCCATTGCTGTGACCCTTCCTGACTCCTGTCAGTGGCCTAGCACAGCGACGCCCCTCCAAACACATGCCACTGGGAAAACAACCATTCTGAAAACAAGTAATATGTCCCAAATCCACAAAAACATAATTAGCTACTGTCAAAGACAGCTTTACAGAAAAAATAAGGAAGGGTGGTTGGTCTGAACCCTAACCTGCGCCGCTGGCACTAGAAGAAGGCTGAAAGGCATCAGACTCTATTTATGGCACCAGACGTGTCCCTTGTATTTATTCAAAAGCTCCTCAGACCTCTTTGCCTCTCAAGGCTCTGCCATATTAACACTTAAACAACCTTTTTGACACTAAATACATTTCTGAAGGCCAGGGGAAATATATTTTTTTCTCTCCATCCCGACAGTTTTCTTTTTTTGGTTCAAAAATCAAACCACCAAATCTGAAGAAGTTGGCCTTCAAAAGGAAAACAAAAGGCAAGGTTATATGGCTTGTGAACCCTTTATTTAAATTGAACAGAACTTGAAATGTTGTTAAATGAAGTCTACCTTCTAAAAATATTTTAATGGGGGTCTGAAAGGGACATAGAACAGTCAACTGTTTACGTAATATATTTCATTCAGGAGTTAAAAGTATCAAACCATGTTTTAGAATCTCTTGATCCAGATAAAATGTTCCAAGCAACCAACCAAACTTTTGTATTGATTTTATTTATATTGTATGAAGACAAACACGTTTGCTGGGGTTGTTGTTCACTGTGCTAGTTTGTACAAATGTTGTTTACAAAAAAACAAAAAAAACAAAAACACGCAAGTAGACAGTTGCCAAATAAAAGATAGCACAAATACAGTAAAAGTGCTTTGCACCATCATCTGCAGAATGTGTTGAGACAGTGTAAGTGTTAAAAAATGCTAAGGAGTAATTTACTTCTTCATTTTTTTAGTTTGCTGAAAAACATTCATAAAGTTGTTAATATAACATACTTAGACAGGTTTTATTTTTGTGTCTTCAAAGGAAAATCCAAACTATTAAATTGATGGTCGAATATGCAGCTAGCAGCTGCTACTTTCTTTAAATATCAAGCCCTCATGGTATGTCTGTTATTGTTCTAATGAACCTAAGCTTATGTGACCTCCAGTGCATATTAGACCATTCACTGTATAAATACAACATGTTGAAAACAATTGTGAGTTTTTAATAAAAATAGAAAATATACAATTTGAACGATAACACATTTTCTTTGGACTGATCATCTCTTACCTTATCTATATTTCATATATTTTATATTTCAAAATTATAAAACTTAAGTGTAGGTTATTTCTCTTATATGTTCTTTCCGATTTAGAATGAGGGAACTGTTTATGTATCTCTTTAATGAAGTCAATTGAACAGGTTGAGCATAATAACCACTGCAGTATAGTATCTGCTAAATGTAAGCAGTTTGATCTGATTTGCACATCCATACATTGAATGGAAATGTCAACTACTGTTTTTGCTACACACGCACACACACACACGCACACACACACACACACACACACACACACACACACACACACACACACACACACACACACACACACACACACACACACACACACACACACACACACACACACACACACACACACACACACACACACACACACACACACACACACACACACACACAATACTGTAATAACCACATAGTAACTGAACTGGATGCTCTGTTGACTAGCATTGTAGTCACACCATAACAGTAATGCCATGCAATGTGTTGCTATATATGGCGGTGCCCGTCACACACCAATCTGAAGGGACATTTTCTCCAATATCACAGCAGAGCATGGAATATTGTGGTTGCAATTTTACTTCTTTCTCCATTTAGAAGAACAATTCATATATAGAATACTATAGGGATTTGAAAAACAAGGAGACCTTGCTGACTTGAGTTTGTCCAGTAATAGAAATGGTTGACACCGTTACAGCAGCCAACACAAGGGGGAGGTCCACAGAATTAATTCATAAATTATGCTGATATCGTTTCTTTTCCCACAGTCCTGGCAATGGTTTTGACCTCTTGGAAGTCATTCCATTTCTTGAGGTCGTGGAAGGACTGTGACGATGAAGAAACTATGAATTTGGGTCTCTTGGTTATTATAGTATTATTATTCCTACCTCATGGGAAGAGGATACCTAGTCAGTTGCACAACTGAATGCATTCAACTGAAATGTGTCTTCCACATTTAACCCAGGGGGCTGCTTTAATCGACGTCCACGGCGCCTTGGAAGCAGTTGTTATGGGTTAACTGCCTTACTTAAGAGAGAATGGAAGATTTTTCAACCTTGACCGGCTCGGGGATTCGAACCAGCGACCTTTCATTTACTGACTGGCCCAACACTCTTAACCGCTAGGCTACCTGCTGTTATGGGGGCTTCTAGTCCTTATGTAGACCACATACGAACAAACAAACAAACAAACATAAACAAACAAACAAACATCAACAAACAAACAAACAATAAACAAACTGAAACAAAAAAAGTCAAAACAAGTACTGGAAGTGAAACATTCTCATACTTCTGATTTATTTCAATGTATAAAACATCATGACCAAAGGAATGAAATGCATTGAAATGATCTGGTTTTAAAAGTATTCATAGGTGCGGATGGCGTGGCGGTGGGTATAGGATTGTGGGCTGTATCCAGGGGAAGAGGCCTTTATCTCTGGGAGCCTGTATGGCTGCCTGCTAGCCTGAACGCTGACTGCCTGCCTGCTAGTCCCCCGGCGTTTCCAAGGCCCTGGCCCCTGGACCATAATCCACCATGAAATCATGGTCCTGAGAGTTAACCAGGCCTGGGGGGCCGAGGGCTTGGGGCCGGTGTGTGTGTGTGTTTGAGTATGGGGGATAGGACTCTCCTGAGCCCCAGGGCTTAGCCCCAGCACTAACGATACGCACTGGCACCCACCCTGGGGCCATAGCTCTTTAAATTCAAATATCCTATTGATCGTGCATCGGCTATTGGTTCAAACTGACCTTGTAGTCGCGTTAAAAATAAATGCAGCCTTAACTGTATTGAAGGATTTTAAATGACGCTTTGAATTCCTGATCGAGGGGATTTGAATATAGCTCACAGCCTCTGGTGCTTGGGTTAGGAAGGGACGAAGGCAGAATGAGCCGGAGTGTACATGATGATTTACGGTAGTGCAGGGTCAGGATGGACCAACCAAAGAGGATATGTCCCAGCAGACAGATGCACGATAGTTCTGTACTGCAGCCAAACTGAGAGAGGTTTTTTTCAGCTCTGCTCCATATGAGTAGCACTTGGCTTGTGCTTTTAATGCAGAGTGGCTCAGCTGGAAGTGCACTCTCCTCTGAGTGGAGTGGGTAAGCAAACAAACACATGGCATGGCGCACGTCTTCATTTTCTGCTTCAAACAAATGACACGTCTGGGAATGGATTCCGAACCAAATCAGAATGCTAATCAATGGAACTGGCCGGTTGAGCAGACAAATATTCTTAGTTGTGTATACGTATTGAGCTGCTGGGCCGGGGTGATATCCAGCCATGCAGCTGCCTGGCAGGCTACTGCTGCTTTCTGCTGACTGGCAGGGCAGGCAGGCAGGCAGAGGGAGGGAGAGAACACTCTGCCTCGCTGTCTGCTGCTTGTGGTTCTCAACTACAGATGTAGGATCTTAATTTGATCACTTTTGTTGCTGATAATTTTCCTGCACCACAGGAAATGAAGACTAGCTTCGTGATTTACATACATGCACTGATAAACCACACTAACACACGGTTATATTAACAATATTGCACTTTTCATGTAGCCTACTTTCGGCCAGCTAATAGCCTAAACGTTAAAATCCTGTTACAGCAGAATTATTTTGTGACAATATAGGTCAAATTAAGATCTTACATCTGTTCTGAGAGCTAGCTATCTGACTGCATTCATATGTACACCGTTACTGCAGTGACATCCTTTGATAGACCTAATGAAGCCTGTACTGGATTCTGATGATGATCTAAAGTCACATCTCTCGTTCAAGGACCACTGACGTAGATAAAACTAAGGCAACTATACATTACTCCAATACTCACCAGTACTCATGACCCCTGATAGGTAGAAGGATGGGATAGGTGCCATCACTTTGATCTACCAAAAATACCTTGTCACGGATTCTGCCGAGGCTGCCCCTCCTCCTTGCTCGGGCAGGCTTCGGAGTTCGTCGTCACCGGAATACTAGCTACTGCCGATCTATGTTCTATGTTTCTATGTTCTACCTGTTGTCTGATTGTTACAAACCTGTTTCCCATTATGTGATTACTCCTTCCCTATTTAACCCAGTGGCTCCCAATGTGTTTTGTGCGTGTTTGTTTTTCGTTTCGTGTGTCGTTGGTGAACGGGTTTGTTCCTCCCTGTGTGGAGGTATTTTGTATTGGTTTCTTTACTTATTCAGTAAAGTACGTTTCAATGAGTTCTGTGTCCTGCGCCTTACTTCGATCCACCACATTACACTGACACTCGTGACAGACCTTTAATACTCGTGGTCAGGAAAGAGCAAAATGAAAAAGGAACCACTGGGACGTAACCTGTAAAAGCTACAGTGTATAGCAAAGTTACAATATGGGATCCAATGCTAGCAGATGCTTCTAAAAGTGGAAGATATAGTCATTGGTTTCACCCGGGGGTGTGTCCTGATGGCACAGTATGTTAGTGTTGGGTTGTTCTGATTAACACAGAGCATGGACTGTATCTGCACCATCTGACAGACTAGAAGAGAGATTCATTTGTCATTCAGCACTTGGAGAGCGACTGCTGTGTCGTGGCTAGGGGCAAGGGTTCCCTCAAAGAGTTAGCGGTTTCATTGTACTGTGCAAGTAACATTTCCAATAAAATAGTGAAGTTCTCCCCCTTCAGTCATATTTGAGAACATGATATGAATGTAGGCCTACAGCTGATGTTCATTGTCCATTGCCAACATACCTCAAGCCTTCACAGAACAACACCCCCAGCAGTCTGGCAGATAACATACTGTAGCTGTATAGTGATGGGATTGTGTTCATGAGAATTGCATTGTCTTTATTTATTTATTTGTCCCATTATGAGTCAATATTTATTGAAATAAATACCGGTAAGTAATCTAAGTATTCATATTTTTAATCGTTCTTTGTTCATATTAAGTCAGTAGACTTAGTTTAGCTTTTCAGCAATATAAAATATCCGCTCCAACATTATCAGAGTGCATTAGTTGAACCAGCTAAGCACAGCTGCAGACTCCCCTTATCACCCAGTGACTGCTGTGTGGTAATGTGAGCTCCAGGTGTTTGTTGCCATGTTACTGTACAAAGGCACATGGCAGCACAGCGTGCTTAATTAAAGCAATCCCTGGTTATCCAAAGAAGGAAATACCTGGATTAGAGAGAGATTTGCAACTCAAACCTGAGACATTGCTAATCAATTTAAAGCCATTAGACAATTAATTTACTTTCGTGAGTAATTCGTGGATATTGCATGCACTAATCTGGCCCACAGTTGTCACTCTGTGTACTAATGAGTATTGAATATACTGTGTACAAGGTTGACTGGAATGGGTGTGAGCACTAAGCTTGTATGCTGGGAGGGAATAAACAAGACCAAAACAGTTTCCTGTGTGTGTGTGTGTGCGTGTGTGTGTGTGTGTGTGTGTGTGTGAGTGCATGCGTGGAAACAAGGAGATTTTCATATAAACTCTTGCTGAATGACAGCTTTCAGAATATTTTGCCTTAAAAAGAGAAAATAGTTTGTACATCAAATCACTAAATAATTTCTAACCAATAAATACAGTACGCTCTGTATTGTGGGTGTCTGAAAGCATCCTATTTGATTAGCTTCTGCTAGCGGAAACAGTTCTTCCAATTGTAATGCTAGCTCCTTGCAGTCTTGGGGAATGTGTTCTTTGCTCAACACAGTGACACGTTGTCCTTTACCCTAGAAAAATCAGACAGAATATTTTGCCCTTTTTTAAACATTCATTGCAATTAAAGCTAGCTTGTGCAAGTGCATCCAAGCATCTCTGTTATTCAATTCTATTAGAATGCATAAGCAGCAGCATGAAACCACGCAGTTAACAGGAATTAAAACCATAGGCAAGATGACGGATTACACAGAAAATTGTGTGTGTATGTATGTGTGCGTGTGTTTGCGTGTTTGCGCCTGCACGTGTACGTGTGCGTGTTCTGTTTTACAGTGTCTTCGTATTGTATTGTAGCATGTATCTAACGTTACTGTTTGTCAGGATTTATGTTATGTGCAAATGAATAATACATAAAGTCAATATAGTCTAAACACAAAATATATCAGTAGGGGCATTCTTGTACCGTATATTTGAATGCACTGCATTCCAGCCATTACAATGAACCCGTCCTCTTATAGCTCTTCCCACAAGCCTCCTCTGATGTGCTCTGTTGATGGGAACATGACAGTTGGCCATCATTAATCATAGTTACTGTAGAAGACCTGAATAAGAGAGCCTTAAGGTGATCTTATATTTAAACATATTTAGTTGTTTTTATTGATAGATACAGTGAAGAAGTGATTGAAATGGGGACATAGAGGAGAGGAACATAGAATGGAAAGTGGCGCAGTCAGGGTTTGAACCCATGCCTCCAGGGGCAGTGTGTGGTTTGGGGGCAACAGCACTACCTACCACTAGACCAGAACCCAACACTCCTTACGCTGTTCTAAAGTATATTTTGAGCATTTAAGATATAATTTGCATTGTAATACTAGGCTCACTTGTCTACAAACATTCATACTGTATATACAGTTGAAGCCGGAAGCCCTTTTTCCTCCAAACGTGACGATCGTCATTATGGCCAAACAGTTCTATTTTTGTTTCATCAGACCAGAGGACATTTCTCCAAAAAGTACGATCTTTGTCCCCATCTGCAGTTGCAAACCGTATTCTGGCTTTTTTATGGTGGTTTTGGAGCAGTGGCTTCTTCCTTGCTGTGCGGCCTTTCCGGTTGTGTCGATATAGGACTCGTTTTACTGTGGATATAGATACTTTTGTACCTGTTTCCTCCAGCATCTTCACAAGGTCCTTTACTGTTTTTCTGGGATTGATTTGCACTTTTCGCAACAAAGTTCGTTAATCTCTAGGAGACATAACGTGTCTCCTTCCTGAGCGGTATGACGGCTGCGTGGTCCCATGGTGTTTATACTTGCGTACTATTGTTTGTACAGCTGAACGTGGTACCTTCAGGCATTTGGAAATTGATCCCAAGGATGAACCAGACTTGTGGAGGTCTACCATTTCTGTTCTGAGGTCTTGGCTGATTTCTTTAGATTCTCCCATGATGTCAAGCAAAGAGGCACTGAGTCTGAAGGTAGGCCTTGAAATACATCCACAGGTACACCTCAAATTGACTCAAATGATGTCAATTAGCCGATCAGAAGCTTCTAAAGCCATGACATCATTTTCTGGAATTTTCCAAGCTTTTTAAAGGCACAGTCAACTTAGTGTATGTAAACTTCTGACCCACTGGAATTATGATACAGTGAATTATAAGTGAAATAATCTGTCTGTAAACAATTGTTGGACAAATGACTTGTGTCATGCACAAAGTAGATGTCCTAACCGACTTGCCAAAACTATAGGTTGTTAACAAGAAATTTGTGGAGTGGTTGAAAAACAAGTTTTAATGACTCCAACGTAAGTGTATGTAAACTTCCGACTTCAACTGGAGGTCTATGTAGATGGTTTGTAGACTGGCAGTAAGCCTATGTAGATGGTTTGTACTGGCTAACAACATGCGTAGTGTGTGCAATAAGTGGGTGTGGTGATAAAATGAGACCGTCCAGTCACACCCCTTCTCAGCTCCAGCAGCACCTTTACAGAGTGGACTAGCCATGCAGTTAATTAGAAACAAAAGCTGGAATTAATTAATTAGACTCCAATTCCTCTGTTTTTTTTTTACCACTCCTGCCAAACTTTATAATGGAATAGATTGGCTTCCAGAATTACTGTACATATAAAATAATTCATTAAAGTTAAAGTCAGGGGAGGACTGTAAGATGAATGGGAACAGTTCCACCTTGATATTCCTCACCGTCGCTGGAGTATTTCTGTGTGTGGGGAAGGGTCTGTTGGTGGTCTGGAGTCGTTCTAGAGGGTTTGGGCCTACAGTGTTTTGCAAAAGTATTCACCCCCCTTGGCATTTTTCCTATTTTGTTGCCTTACAACCTGGAATTAAAATGGATTTTTGGGGGGATTGCATCATTTGATTTACACAACATGCCTACCACTTTGAAGATGCAAAATATTTTTTTGTGTGAAACAAACAAGAAATAAGACAAAAAAACAGAAAACTTGAGCGTTCATAACTATTCACCCCCCCAAAGTCAATACTTTGTAGAGCCACCTTTTGCAGCAATTACAGATGCAAGTCTCTTGGGGTATGTCTCTATAAGCTTGGCACATCTAGCCACTGGGATTTCTGCCCATTCTTCAAGGGAAAACTGTTCCTTCAAGTTGGATGGGTTCCGCTGGTTTACAGCAATCTTTAAGTCATACCACAGATTCTCAACTGGATTGAAGTCTGGGCTTTGACTAGGCCATTCCAAGACATTTAAATGTTTCCCCTTTAACCACTCGAGTGTTGCTTTAGCAGTATGCTTAGGGTCATTGTCCTGCTGGAAGGTGAACCTCCGTCCCAGTCTCAAATCTCTGGAAGACTGAAACAGGTTTCCCTCAAGAATTTCCCTGTATTTAGCGCCATCCATCATTCCTTCAATTCTGACCAGTTTCCCAGTCCCTGCCGATGAAAAACATCCCCACAGCATGATGCTGCCACCATCACGCTTCACTGTGGGGATGGTGTTCTCGGGGTGATGAGAGGTGTTGGGTTTGCGCCAGACATAGCGTTTTCCTTGATGGCCAAAAAGCTCAATTTTAGTCTCATCTGACGAGAGTACCTTCTTCCATATGTTTGGGGAGTCTCCCACATGCATTTTGGCAAACACCAAACGTGTTTGCTTATTTTATTTTTACGCAATGGCTTTTTTCTGGCCACTCTTCTGTACAGCCCAGCTCTGTGGAGTGTACGGCTTAAAGTGGTCCTATGGACAGATACTCCAATCTCTGCTGTGGAGCTTTGCAGCTCCTTCAGGATTATGTTTGGTCTCTTTGTTGCCTCTCTGATTAATGCCCTCCTTGCCTGGTCCGTGAGTTTTGGTGGGCGGCCCTCTCTTGGCAGGTTTGTTGTGGTGCTATATTCTTTCCATTTTGTAATAATGGATTCAATGGTGCTCTGTGGGATGTTCAAAGTTTCTGATATTTTTCTATAACCCAACCCTAATCTGTACTTCTCCACAACTTTGTCCCTGACCTGTTTGGAGAGCTCCTTGGTCTTCATGGTGCCGCTTGATTGGTGGTGCCCCTTGCTTGGTGGTGTTGCAGACACTGGGGCCTTTCAGAACAGGTGTATATATACTGAGATCATGTGACAGATCATGTGACACTTAGATTGCACACAGGTGGACTTTATTTAACTAATTATGTGACTTCTGGAGGTAATTGGTTGCACCATATCTTATTTAGGTGTTTCATAGCAAAGGGGATGAATGCATATGCACGTACCACTTTTCCGTTATTTATTTTTTAGAATTTTTTGAAATAAGTAATTTTTTTCATTTCACTTCACCAATTTGGACTATTTTGTGTATGTCCATTACATGAAATCCTACTAAAAATCAATTTAAATTACAGGTTGTAATGCAACAAAATAGGAAAAAAGCCAAGGGGGATGAATACTTTTGCAAAGCGCTGTACATTCACTTACTAGTGTAAAACATGGGTAGGAAAAACAACAACATTGTCCTGGAGAACTATAGGCTTTGTTCCAGACATTAGGTCATCACACTGTGGCGCTGTCTGCCATTCTGCCAATGGGCACCATAGAGTTAAACATGGCTGGCTGGCGTTATGGAGATATATTCATTAGCTTTAAAGGGGATGTTGGACCCTTTGTCTAGTGTTATTTTGCAGAGGGGTGTGAGGAGTGGGGGGGGGCTAAAAAGCCTACGCTCAGGCAGTGACACAGACGCCTCACTCTGGAGCTGAGATATGCGTGATTTGTGGCAATGTGTTATATTGCATTGCTGTGTTTGTTTATTTCAATTACAGGCATAATGTGTGGGCCGGTGCCACTCGAGTGTGATCACATCTAGATGCAGATGCTTCCCCCTCATCCTGGCTGATGAATGTGGAGTGGTCCAGGAGAGCTGGTTGAGAAGCACTTGGGGCCACTGTGGGGTCTAGCTGGTAAACACAACAACAGGGGCCTGAAGGGCCAGACCTCTACCCAGGGCAGGAGTTACCGTGTTGGGCATGGGAGATGAGGATTGTTAGGGGTCAGGGAGCCATGGGGGGGTTTGGTAGAACCAGTGCCCATTATCTTCACCTGCTTTAACCTCAATGAATTCCCCCTCTGTCAGGCCAGTTTACCATTAATCAGATAATGGGCCTTCTCAAAGGCAATGCTATCCAATGTTATAAACAGCAGCAACACCAGGAGGCTGTTGAGTGACATTGTTGTTAGTTTGTGGATAAATCATTGTCACCATGTTTGTTGATACAAACTTTGTTTTGCCCAACCCGAATACAGTTAAACAGTGACCATGGCACTGATAATTGGGTGTAATTGATGTGCACGTCAGGCATTTTGGAGACAACAAAACTGAAGAAAAAAACAACAGTTTCATGAAAAATAAAGCATTTACAATCCAATTAGTATTTTTAAGGCCCCATCTGAATGAAAACGCCTTAAACACTGATTTCATGTATGTAATGAGTCTTTGAGTCATGGCTGTGAATCTACCCACTCTGTCACTGTCTTGTCCACTGAGTGCCTCAGTCCCACTCAGATAGCTCCCATTCCAGAGACATTGATAAAGGCCTGTGTGAACCACTGAGGCTAATTCCCAGAGCCGGTGTAAAGCATTTCAGTAGCTGTCCATCACCTCCCATGTATTTGCATTGGCTTCAGCACCAGATCAATGCCGGCCCAAAGTGAGCTCTCCACCTGAGTTAGATACTGCCCTCCATCATTTGCCATAGGAGCTAGTTATAAGTCTTGTGTTGTTGTAGGCCCGAGTTCAATAGATATTTGGAACACTGGACTGTTCCCCTGCTTACTGTTGGCACAGGGGAAGGCTGGAACCATGTGGTTTTCAGGTGCCTTGCACTTCTTCCTTCAGAAAATACATATTATCAATATCTGGTCTATATAAACATGGTTGGAAAGAGAAAAAGCAGGCAATTGTAATTGCGGGGACAGTCTCTCATACACAACCTTACAGGCCTGTTTTGGGGTGGCAGGTAGCCTAGCAGTTAAGAGCATTGGGCCAGTGTCACGGATGCCGCCGAGGCTGGTCCTCCTCCTTGCTCGGGCAGGCTTCGGCGTTCGTCGTCCCCGGAGTACTAGCTACTACCGCTTGATGTTTTCGATGTTTGTTTTGTCATGTCTAGTTGGTGCACCTGTTTCGTATTCTGTATTGATTAAGTCACCTATAAGTTCCCCTGTGTTATGTTTGCATTTGTATGTTATTGTCCGCTTGTCTTTAATGTATTGGTTCGGTACCTTGGCTGTTCGTGTTTATTACGCACTCCGCGTATTTGTTCGCCTCGTGTTTTGAGGCCGTTTATTTTTGTGCGTATAGAGTTTATTAGTAAAGTCGTCTTGACTTATTCCTCTGTGTCCTGCGCTTGACTTCACCACCGCATCCACATCAGCATTACTGACAGCCAGTAACGGAAACGTTGCTGGTTTGAACCTCGGAGCTGACTAGGTGATCTGTCTATATGCCCTTGAGCAAGGCACTTAATCCTAATTGCTCTGGATAAGAGTGTCTGCTAAATGACACAAATGTATTTTGCCTATTATTTGTCTGTTTTTCCTGGTTTTTAAGAGTTTGAGTCCATTGTTTTCTCCCTCTTCTCTGTTTGTCCATTTCCCCCACCTTCCTCCTCCTCCCCCTCCTGCCTCCAAAACGGTTCTGTGCGCACGCTGCCTCAGCCGTGCTGCCTCCCAAAGTAGCCAGTTCTGGTTGATGATTTACTGCAAAATTGCTTATAAATTGGAATAGAAAATGTTTTGCAGACCTGGCAGCTTTCAAGTCCTGCTCCCATTTGTCACCCGGCATTTCCTTTTGTGTATAGAACAGGAATTAATTAGACCGTGCGGCGGGAAAAGTTTACGGCCATAATATATGGGAGATGGGATTCCTTGGACAGCAGCCATGTTGGACCAGGCTGTTATTTTATTGTGTTATTTTTTCTTTAACGTTTGGCTCAGCTCGGCCATGCATATACAGCCTGGGCTGTAAAACGATGGGGGTTTTCAGGTATTTGCGTCTTGCACACACGCATGCACACGCACAATCACAGACGAAATGCCTAACTGATGTTAAGCTTGTTGCTTTTGTCAATGTTGTTGTCATTGCTCAATTGGCAATCTTGAATGCTTGGCAAGCCCCAATGAAAATGTCTGGCTGGAGACAATGCACTTTAGGATTAATTACTGAAACAAAGTGAAGCAGCTTACTGCATTGAAGGTTCGTCAGGTTGGGTTTTTGAATCTCTGTGTGTTGTGTTTCACAACCAGTTTGTCTCTATACTAATCCGGGAAAGACCCCCAAACCACACCCAACCCTGCAAAAGCACGCACGCACGCACGCACGCACGCACGCACGCACGCACGCACGCACGCACGCACGCACGCACGCACACACACACACACACACACACACACACACACACACACACACACACACACACACACACACACACGCACAATCACTCCTAAATCTGACCCAGCAGAAAGAAAGGGTTCACATTCACCTTGAGCACCTCATCTCCCACTAGAATTTGCATGTGTGTACATACGGATGAACCCAAGTGGGTCCTAGTACCTCTCTGCACATTGCTTCTCTGTGAGCCATTAGGAGGTGTTTGGGATCAATGGTATATAATTGGGTCTCCACGCGACATAATCTCACATTAGCAGAGGCAGCTGTGCATTGAGCGTGCCCAGGTCCCTGTTTACTGGGGGAGGGGAAGGGGGGTTGCTCACGGTGGAGTGTGTGTGCCCACTGCCCAGGTAGGACACACACATACACTACCGGTCAAAAGTTTTAGAACAGCTACTCATTCAAGGGTTTTTCTTTATTTTTACTATTTGCCTTTATGACAGCTTTGCACACTCTTGGCATTCTCTCAACCAGCTTCATGAGGTAGTCACCTGGAATACATTTCAATTAACAGGTGTGCCTTAAAAGTTAATTTGTGGAATTTCTTTCCTTCTTAATGCATTTGAGCCAACCAGTTGTGTTGTGACAAGGTAGGGGTGGTATACAGAAGATGAAGAACAGCTCAAATAAGCAAAGAGAAACGACAGTCCATCATTACTTTAAGACATGAAGGTCAGTCAATATGGAACATTTCAAGAACTTTGAAAGTTTCTTCAAGTGCAGTCGCAAAAACCATCAAACTGGCTCTCATGAGGACCGCAGCAGGAATGGAAGACCCAGAGTTACCTCTGCTGCAGAGGATAAGTTCATTAGAGTTACCAGCCTCAGAAATTGCAGCTCAAATAAATGTAACAGACACATCTCAACATCAAACTGTTCAGAGGAGACTGTGTGAATCAGGCCTTCATGGTCAAATTGCTGCAAAGAAACCACTACTAACGGACACCAATAAGAAGAAGAGACTTGCTTGGGCCAAGAAACACGAGCAATGGACATTAGACCGGTGGAAATTTGTGCTTTGGTCTGGAGTCCAAATTTGAGATTTTTGGTTCCAACCGCCGTGTCTTTGTGAGACCTGGTGTGGGTGAATGGATGATCTCTGCATGTGTATTTTCCACCGGGGGCCAGTATTAAAAATGTATGCACTCACTAACTGTAAGTCGCTCTGGATAAGAGCGTCTGCTGAATGACTAAAATGTAAAATGTAAAATGTAAAGCATGGAGGAGGAGGTGTTATGGTGTGGGGGTGCCTGCTGGTGACACTGTCTGTGATTTATTTAGAATTCAAGGCACACTTAACCAGCATGGCTACCACAGCATTCTGCAGCGATACGCCATCCCATCTGGTTTGGGCTTAGTGGGACTATCATTTGTTCTTCAACAGGAAAATGACCCAACACACCTCCAGGCTGTGTAAGGGCTATTTTACCAAGAAGGAGAGTGATGGAGTGCTGCGTCAGATGACCTGACCTCCACAATCTCCCGACCTCAACCAAATTGAGATGGTTTGGGATGAGTCGGACCGCAGAGTGAAGGAAAAGCAGCCAACAAGTGCTCAGCATATGTGGGAACTCCTTCAAGACTTTTGGAAAAGCATTCCAGGTGAAGCTGTTTTAGAGAATGCCAAGAATGTGCAAAGCTGTCATCAAGGCAAAGAATCTCAAATATCAAATATATTTTGATTTGTTTAACACTTTTTTAGTTACTACATGATTCCATATGTGTGTCATAGTTTTGATGTCTTCACTATTATTATACAATGTAGAAAATAGTAAAAATAAAGAAAAACACTTGAACGAGTAGGTGTTCTATAACTTTTGACCGGTAGTGTACATGTACACTAAGTGCAGTGTGTGTGTGTACGTATGTGTGTTTTTGTACGTGTGTGTGTTTGGACGAAGGTTGCCCATCCTGGTCAGTGAGTCTAGAGTTAGATGTCTTATAGTAAACCCTACATAACCAGTCCTAACTGAGTCATGAAGGTACCACTGGTTGGTTAAATCCTCCGTGTGCTATCTGGGTTGGGTTATTTTGAATATCGCACCCCTATCCCATGCCACCCCCAATCTTCATAAATGGATTTTGCACCCATCAGCCCCTCAGCCCCCCCATCCGAAATCACTCAGCCCCCCCATTTGTAATCAATGCCTGCAGAAATGGGATTCCTTCGGCCGCCGGCAATTAATAAGTTTGTGTCATTTTTTACCACTAGTGAGCCGAGCTTGAAATTACCAGTGACTGGCTTCAGCTCATTTGCATATTTATTGCAGCGGATGGGGGGTGGGGGTGGAGAGAAACTGGCGTGAATGATTGATGTGGAGCTTGCCTCCTGCATTCCAAACAGCCCATTATTATAGCGAAAGAGGGAGAGAGAAAGGGATAGAGAGAGAGAGAGAGAGAGAGAGAGAGAGAGAGAGAGAGAGAGAGAGAGAGAGAGAAGAAGGGAGAGGGAGAGGGAGAGAGAGATGACAAGTGGTCAACGTACAGTTGATTCAAGTTGAAGACAGTGGGATCAATCTGCGCCAGACGTTTTGGTTTCCCCTTTTCCTCCCTTCTTTCTTTCTGCTCCACATTTTGTAAAGAGGCCAGTTCCAGAGAATTAAAAACATACTTTAATGGATGTTGACAAGGAGTAAACCAACAAAAGCCATGGCGAAGGATTTGCTTGAAAAGATTCAATCAGACGTGTTTTGCTGGGATTAATTGCAGGCGTGGGGGGAGGGGGGAGGGTGTAGGATGGAAGGACGCTGAGGAGTGGTGTGAATGAGTGTGATTGTTTTGGGGCTCACCCCCAGTGCCTCCCTCTGTCATTTTGAGCGATAGTTTGGAAATGTCTTTTGAATTATGCTAAAGAGCGACCCCCTCCCCCTCCCCTCAAATTATGAGTATTATTTCAAGGAGGGGGGAGGATGTGGCAGGCAATGGGACAAGTCTACACTGGTTTAATTGGATGTGCCCCCCCCCCCCATTCACAGAGACTGATGACAGGTGTATGTGTGTCTTGGCAGATGATTGGAGACAAGCATGTTCCTGCTATAAGCCAGTTAGGAATCACAATGACCTCAGAAGCTCTCACCAAAGACACAATATAGGTGTTATGCTGTACATGCTACCTTTTACATCTGGTTGAGCTCCCACTCCTGGCCTGTGGGTGCAGGGTCTTGGGGTCTTTTTGAAATGTACCCTTTGGAAACCGGTTGAAAATTCCCACCTGACTGCCGCACTATGTGAGGGGGACATGGGTGCTGTGACAGTCATCTGGGGGGTGGGAGGGTGTGGTAGGTTGGGGGCTTTAGTACGACTGGGACGACTGCCCCTCCCCTGAACAAGGCTCTCAGCCGCTCCAACTTAAACTTCCTCAGAAGTGAGTCGCAAAGTCGGCTTTGGGGGGAGGAGTGCGCACGCAGCAAATTGGCAGCTCCATCAAATTATGCCGGCATTAAGGGGGTCTGTACAGTGTAATCCACCCCACCAAAGCCTGCCAACCCCTCCCCCGACGTGTAACTTTTGTCAATGTAAACGCCACATTTCATGCTCTGCCATTAATCTGTCAGATTACAGGACGGTAGCAGTTCGGGAGGGGGGTTGAAGGAGGGGAGGGGTGCTTAGATTTTTAATGAATTCCTCTATCTTGGCTTAAGTCTGTGGTGGGGAGCAGGAAAGGGAAGGCACCTCCATCACCTCTTCAGGTTAAGGGCCTGTTTGTCATCCTCTTTTTCTTCAGACTTGGAGAGAGTCCCCCCCCCACCGCTCTCTGTCTCCTGAGGGGTTGGAAAGACTGTGAGGGGATGTCATGTATAGAGGACCATGGGAGGAAGACTGTAGGGAGACTGTGAAGATATCACACTGGGGGATTGGTTTAACTCCTAGGGAGCTGGAGAGACTTTGAGGGGTTGTCACAGAGGGGTACTGGTCTCTCGCTCTCTCTGGGAAAGGGGTAGGATTGGAGAGGACGTGTGACTGTCAACCAGGGAGGACCATCTCTCTCTCCTGGGGAGATGGGATACTCTGAAAGCCTGTCACACTGGGGGTCTGGTCTTACACCCGGGGGTCTGGGCTTACTCCTGGGGGTCTGGTCTTACTCCTGGGGGTCTGGTCTTACTCATGGGGGTCTGGTCTTACTGTTGAGGGTCTTACTGATGAGGGTCTTACACCCGGGGGTCTGGTCTTACTGATGAGGGTCTGGTCTTACTGATGAGGGTCTTACTGATGAGGGTCTTACTGTTGAGGGTCTTACTCCTGGGGGTCTGGTCTTACTGATGAGGGTCTTACTGATGAGGGTCTTACACCCGGGGGTCTGGTCTTACTGATGAGGGTCTTACTCCTGGGGGGCTGGAGATAGATGAGAAGCTGTCATACAGCCAGGACAGCTCTCCCTTTCCTCTCCCCTCTCCCCTCTCCCCCCCACCTCCCTCTCGCTCTCGCTCTCCCTCTCGCTCTCCCTCTCCCTCTCCCTCTCCCTCTCCCTCTCCCTCTCCCTCTCCCTCTCCCTCTCCCTCTCCCTCTCCCTCTTGCTCCCTCTCCCTCTCCCTCTTGCTCCCTCTCCCTCTCCCTCTTGCTCCCTCTCTCTCTCTCTCTCTCTCTCTCTCTCTCTCTCTCTCTCTCTCTCTCTCTCTCTCTCTCTCTCTCTCTCTCTCGCTCTCTCCCCTATCTTTCTCTGAGGTTGTAGGGACTGTGAGGGGTTGTCATGCTGTTGGACTAGTGTGTGTCTCTCCATGGTGCTGACGTGACGTCCCCTCATGCCAAGACGCCGCTGCTCCGGCGCTCGGGAATAAATTGAATGTCTCTGAGAACGGCGTTTGTAAAAACAAGACAAATAATGAATTACCCTGCCCCCCCTCCCTCATCGCCTCTGTCCTCTCCTCTCTCCTTCCCTTCTTCTTTCTGCCTCTGTGTGGTTCTGCATTCTGGTAATATTAGTTTTTTTCAGTTGCTCGATTATTCTCTCTCTTCATTCTTTATTCTTTCTGTCTCTATCAGTCTTTCCCCTCCCTCTCTATTTCTTGCTATCTACGCGCAGATATGTGTTCGTCTTGCATGCCTCTAACCTCACACTCCTCTTTATCTTTCGTGCTGTCAATGCGAACGGTACATGCTCTTACTCTCTCCCAACTGTTATTTGGTGGTGAACACACTCACTCTCCCTGGAGATGTCTAATCTTCTGCTGCGCCATGTCGGTGGAGACTTGTCCTCATATCTTCCTGTCTATTGTCTTGACTTTTTCTTTTCCATATAGAACGTTGTAGCTGCAGAAAGAATGTTGGGGCAAATGAGGGTATGGACAATGCCTGCATGTATGATCACAGTTCAATAGTAGGTTGAAGTGTTTGTCCATATGTCTTCTGAGAGGATGATGAGGACTATTAGGATGAAGAAGAAAAGCAGCAGAGAAAAGGGAAGCTCCACTCACAATTTAAAGTTTGAGATAGAAGCACATCATTTAGAAATGGCCAAAATGACTGTTTTAAGTATGGACTAAGAGGAATTTGAGGCCTTGAGAGAACAAAAGCATTGAACATTCTTCCACTGTAAGAAATGTTTGTCATCATCACCTTCTAAAGAAATCCCACACTTTTCCAAGGACATTCATTTTTGTATGGAAATTCCAACGCTTCCCGGGAACGCTGTTCAAGCTGTTCAAGCCTTGTGCCGAAGCTCCGATGCTCTGTCTCCATTCGCGCTGGGAGCAAGAAACTCAACACGGAGTGAAAAGTAAAGTAGGGCCGGATGTCTGGCTGTTGAATTGCGTGGAACAAGTCCTGACAACTTAAATTCCCTTTGGTCTCTGTTTCCTGAAGAGGGGATTGTCTGCTTCGTCCCGTGGTTACACTTTTGTCAGAGTCAGTGCTCCGTACATCATCCTCCCTGTCAACAACTCAGGCCTTTTTTCCCACTCTCTATCCTCATCCTTATCTCTCCCCTTCCCTCTTCTCTCTCACTATTCTTCTATGGCTTTCTCTCCCTCTCCCCTTCCTTTGACTTGGTGTGTCCTCTAATTCCTTTTCTTCAAGGACAGCACATAATCTGAGTCTCTGTGGCCTCCCAAGGCTTCAGTCCACAGAGCCACAGAGCCCTTCCCTCCCCGGATCCGCTTTTAATGTCCTGTTCTAACACCAGACTGTCACTGTCAATGACCACTGGGCAAAAACTGGTTGAGTCAACGTTGTTTCCATGTCATTTCAACAAAAAAATTACATGTGATGACGTTGAATCAACGTGGAAAACCGATTGGATTTGCAGAAAGTCATCAACGTAAGGGAATTCTTTTTTTCACTTTACTTTTAACCTTAATCCAATGACAAGGTACATTTTTTTTGTTGAATTCACATTAGTTGACAACTCAACCAAACCTAAATCAAAACTAGATGTTGAAATGACGTCTGTGCCCAGTGGGTAAATGCTGTATTAACATCCAGAGGGAAGAACACATTCACTCTGTTCGCCTCATCACATGTCCAAGGGATATGGGAGTGGCTGTCTGGAGATCCAGTGAGGTGGTTGTTGCGCTGATGACCAACTCCGGGGGTTAAGGTTGTCGGGTCCCTCCCTACCATTGATAGTAAAATAATACTGGATACAAACATCTCATCATGGCCTCGGTTGCCTTTAATCAAGCAGGTATACCAATTAGTGTAACATTGATTGAATGTCTAGCAGAAACAAAGTCAGCATACACAGTGGTCCCCAGGATCAACATAATACAGACACACTTCTCTACAGTATTCTGCCAGGCCCAGACATAGTAGCCATAACAGCAACACCAGCAACAGCAACAGCAGCAACATTAGCAACATCAGCAGCAGCAGCAACATCAGCAACAGCAGCAACAGCAGCAACAGCAACATCAGCAACAGCAGCAAGATCAGCAACAGGAACAGCAGCAACATCAGCAACAGCAGCAGCAGCAACATCAGCAACAGCAGCAACAGCAACATCAGCAACATCAGCAACATCAGCAACATCAGCAACAGGAACAGCAGCAACATCAACAACATCAGCAACATCAGCAACATCAGTAACATCAGCAACATCAGCAACATCAGCAACAGCAACATCAGCAACATCAGCAACATCAGCAACATCAGCAACAGGAACATCAGCAACATCAGCAACATCAGCAACAGCAGAAACAGCATTAGTATCATCCCTTTCTGTCCCTGCCCCTGGCTTCTAGTTTAGCTCCACCCCTAAACCCAGATTAATTACCAGCCATAGCAGGGGTATTAAGATACGGCCGCATTAACAAAGTTGTCCTGTATCTTAATTGAATCTACCCCCGGAGAGCAGAATCTGGATTATGTTTACCTGAAATATAAGCAGCTCGCTCTGTGTTGGTACATGGCCCTGCTGATAAAACACTGGGTTATTCCTCCCAATCCTAATCCCCACTGTAATTTGTTCCCCCGATGGATGTGGCCAGCGCGATGGAAGCCCCTGATTGGGATTCCGAAACTGGCAAGCATTTACAGGTAGGTTAATGTATTAAAAAGTAAGGGTGTTTTTTATAGGTGCGAGGAGGGGGTATTGTGCCATACAGAGAAACAGACTGTTCGTCCACCACAGAGCGAGTTAGCATGTACCAGCTTCGCCTGACAGGCAAGGTTTATCAGACTTGGATCTGGGGTTATAGGGTTTAGATAAGCTATTTCTTACTGATAGGGAATATTCAACACTCCTTTGCTCAGTCACTCTATACCATTTACTTCCTTGTTTAATGACGTTGTTTCAATTATGTTTATTTGAAATCGCAATCTCCTCCTGGACCATTTGTTAATGTGCTGTTTAATGTTGTAATTTACCATTTAGTCAGAAACATACTGGCCTCTCCTGACTACATTGTTGTATTACCCATAGTGAGGACTTGAGGGGATGCAGTGCAGCTGAAGCACCTTGCACAAGGGCTTAGCCCACCTAGGGTCTGTCCCCGGACCTCTCACCCCGTCACCCCACACCCCCTCCAGACACTCCACTCTGAGGCTCTGGTCCCCAGACAGACTATGCTGGAGGCTGGGAGGGTTAGTTGGGGTTAGGTTAGGGACAGTCCTGAAGGGTGGGGGGTCCTATATGAGGGATGACTCTGTGTGACTACAAAAGGCAGGAGGCAGGTCCACAACCCTTTTGTCCTTTACAGGACACGGTACCCTCCCTCACACCTTCTCCCTGTTCAGTACCCTCCCTCCCCCTTCTCCCTGTTCAGTACCCTCCCTCACCCCTTCTCCCTGTTCAGTACCCTCCCTCCCCCCTCCCTGTTCAGTACACTCCCTCACCCCTTCTCCCTGTTCAGTTCCCTCCCTCCCCCTTCTACCTGTTCAGTACCCTCCCTCCCCACTTCTCATTGTTCAGTATCCTCCCTCACCCCTTCTCCCTGTTCAGTACCCTCCCTCCCCCTCCCTGTTCAGTACCCTCCCTCCCCCCTTCTCCCTGTTCAGTACCCTCCCTCCCTCCCCCCTCCCTGTTCAGTACCCTCCCTCCCCCCCTCCCTGTTCAGTACCCTCCCTCACCCCTTCTCCCTGTTCAGAACCCTCCCTCCCCGCTTCTCATTGTTCAGTATCCTCTCTCACCCCATCTTCCTGTTCAGTATCCTCTCTCACCCTATCTTCCTGTTCAGTATCCTCTCTCACCCCATCTTCCTGTTCAGTATCCTCTCTCACCCCATCTTCCTGTTCAGTATCCTCTCTCACCCCATCTTCCTGTTCAGTACCCTCCCTCACCCCTTCTCCCTGTTCAGTACCCTCCCTCACCGCTTCTCCCTGTTCAGTACCCTCCCTCACCCCTCCCTGTTCAGTACACTCCCTCACCCCTCCCTGTTCAGTACCCTCCCTCACCCCTTCTCCCTGTTCAGTACCCTCCCTCACCCCTTCTCCCTGTTCAGTTCTCCCCCCACCCCCACACACACACCCCTTCACCCTGTTCACATTCTGGTAGGATGGAGGGAGGGGACACAGGTGAAGGGGATGGCAGTGAAGGGGTCCACCGTCGTCTCAAAGTTGGCGCTGATGCAACAACATTGTGATTTAGCGTGGTGCACCCCCCACTAGTGTATCATGTGCGCAAGGCAGGGTTGGAGAGGCTGGAATGATGCAGGCTGAGGGGGATGGCACCCCACTCCGAAGCACCCGTTTGGTGATGCAGAGAGAGAGGCTAAACATATCCACCTAACCATCTGTGCAGTGCACACCAGGTCTACTCTCAGATCTGCCATCAACCTACAGTACATCTGTACCAGCATTGGAGGACAGCTGAATAACAGCCTCTTCCACCATAGTACCTCCAGGCTAGAAAACCCATGCATGCTCTGGGCTACGCTCCCATACAGTCTTATCTGAAGAAGGATAGCTTAAGATATAAACCACAGTATAATTATCACCATGTCACCGTTTCCCTCCCTCTTTCCCTCTCTTCCTCTCTCCCTCCCTCTGGCCCAGACTGAGCCATCTGTAGCGGTGATCAGGGACAAGTTAGCAAGAGATGACCACCCGGGGCCCCATGGAGAGCCCGGAACAGTCAGTGTGTACTCAACGGGATATCCACCTCTCTCTCTCCAGTGACAACGAACCGAACGGTGTCGCTCGGCTAACCCGACCCCGGTCCCCTTGAACAGATGCTGGGAGTGTTGCGTGCACTCGCGAGGGGGGAGGAGGGTTAATGGGGTAGTAGTGGGGGTTAATTTAAATTACAATTTAACTAATGGAGGTCAGGGAAGCGTCTGCAAACACCTGATTAAAACAAATGGTCCTGCCAGTCAAAACTTTATCTTGGTCAGACCCCGGCGGAGCAATCTGGAGAGGGAGAACGAGAGAGAGAGAAAGGGAAAGAGAGAGTGAGGGAGAGAGAGAGAGAGAGAGAGTGAGAGAGAGAGAGAGAGAGAGAGAGAGAGAGAGAGAGAGAGAGAGAGAGAGAGAGAGAGAGAGAGAGAGAGAGAGAGAAGAGAGAGAGAGAGAGAGAATGAGAGAGAGAGAGAGAGAGAGAGAGAGAGAGAGAGAGAGAGAGAGAGAGAGAGAGAGAGAGAGAGAGAGAGAGAGAGAGAGAGAGAGAGAGAGAGAGAGAGAGAGAGAGAGAGAGAGAGAGAGAGAGAAAGGGATGAGGAGACAAAGAAGGGATTACTAATGGGGACACTTGTTAGCATAGCATCTGCATGGAGAGGAGAGGGTTAAGAGAGAGAGAATGTACTGTATGTGTGTATCTCTGTCTCCATCTCTGTGGAGGAGGGAGGCCGGGGGAAACTAACTGTTATCCTTGCAGGAACCCAGGCTTGCTGTGCCACCCCGCTGCCACCCTGCTCCGCCACACGTGCCACAACAGTTCCCAACATCTGGTACGAGCCCTCCAGGAGAGTGCTGGGTACCCGGCGCCCCGCCGTGGCTAAATATGGCGCAGGGTTGCGCTGCGCGTCCCTAATCACTTAGCCACTGTCTGGCAGCCACCACACCGCCGCTCCCTCTCCCTCTCCTTCTCCCTCCACTCTACGCTGCTGCCTGCCTGCCTCGTATATCACTGACAGACATCTGCAGGCCTGCCAGGCATCTTTCTCTTTCCCCACTCGCTCGCTTTCTTGTTCTGCTGCTTCACCTGCTCTCTTACATGCTTACCCATTCCTCCCTCTTTCCCTTCTATCTCTCCCGCTCCCTGTATTTTTCTGTTCCTTTCCTTCCTCCTGCTTCTCACTTCTCCCTTACTTTCTTACCTCTTCTTCTGCCTCTGTCTTTCTCTTTGTCTCGCTGCTCTTCTCACACTGGTTTTCTCTGCTTTCTCTATCCTCCCCCTTCCTATCTCTTTCCCTCTCCTCTTCTCTCCTCTTCTCTCCTCTCTTCACTCTCCTCTTATCTCCTCTCTTCACTCTCCTCTTCTCTCCTCTCTTCACTCTCCTCTTCTCTCCTCTTCTCTCCTCTTCTCTCCTCTCTTCCCCTCTCCTCTCCTCTCCTCTTCTCTCCTCTCTTCCCCTCTCCTCTTCTCTCCTCTTCTCTCCTCTATTCCCCTATCCTCTTCTCTCCTTTCTTCACTCTCTTCTCCTCTCTTCACTCTCCTCTTCTCTCCTCTCTTCACTCTCCTCTTCTCTCCTCTCTTCCCCTCTCCTCTTCTCTCCTCTCTTCCCCTCTCCTCTTCTCTCCTCTCTTCCACTCTCCTCTTCTCTCCTATCCTCCACTCTCTTCTCTGTTTGATATAATGGTCTATAAAGATGACTACCTTGTTGTGTGGTAGTAATTGTTGGCACCATCTGTCTGAGACATGTGGTTAGCCTGTCACCTAGGAGATTGGCCCTTCAGAGGGGCTGTCATCACATTGAGGCGTATAGTGTCAGATCTCTACATTAGCCAAAGGAAAGGCCATGGCAACATAATCTCCATTGTTAGGGCACCATGCTCTTTAACATCGAAACATATTCAAATTCCAGTTTGTTTGTCTTAATGGTTTGCTGGGAGTACCTCCTCCATTGGAAAATGTTTGCAACTGCTGTACACACACACACACACACATTGCCCCATGGTCCCAGCAGTGCACACTAAGCCAGGGCTCTCTATGGGAAGCAGCAGCTTTATAGAACTTGGCCCCAGGCAGCCCCTGTTTACCTGATACACACAGCTCGCACACGCTTCACAACACTGCTGAGGTGTGTGTGTAGTAGCAGGATTTGGAAGCTTGTATTTAGCTGTCAGGAGTGACGGTGATGAAGTAGCAGTGATAAACTGATAGATTGGCTGCCAGTACCATGTTTGGGAGAAGGAGGTGGAGCGGGGGTCAGATAAACATGGCAGAGGAAAAGGCTTTCAGTGTTCTGGTGATAATAAACTTGTTGTTCTCCGTTGGCTGCATTACACTCCAGACCTGAGGAAATTACAGGTAGAGAGAGAAAGAGAGAGAGAGAGAGAGAGAGAGAGAGAGAGGGGGGGGGGGACAGAGAGTAGGGACATCGAGAGAGAGAGAGAGAGAGAGAGAGACAGAGAGAGAAAGAGAGGGAGAGGGAGAGGGAGAGGGAGAGGGAGAGGGAGAGGGAGAGGGAGAGGGAGAGGGAGAGGGAGAGGGAGAGGGAGAGGAAGGGAGGGTGTGTGTGTGTGCGTGGTTGTTTGTTTGTTTGTGTGCACGTCTATATGTCTAAGCTACTGAATCTGAAGAGGAGATGTAGAATATGAATTTGTTGCTGAGAATTTTCCTGTGCCACAGGAAATGCAGATGAGCTTTGTGATTTACATAACTTCACTGAAAACCCACACTAACCCATGGTTATATTAACAGTACTTTTCATGTAGCCTCATTTTGACCAGCAAATAGCCTTGCATTTCCATCGTAATGCACCCTTGAGCATGTGAAATTCATAGGCGCATATCAAATTGGGTGTAAAATGAAAGCTAAGAGTCTATATTTTTGGGAAATTAAGGCATAGATAACATTTTCAACCATTTTTCAACCAAAAAATTAGGTAGAAGTAAAGACTTTAATTTCTGTATACACAGATGGAAAAGGGGTCTTAAAAGGTACCAGAATACATCAACACACAATAATGTTGAAGTAAAGACCCCTGCCAACTAATATCAACACTTATTTAGTTTTGGAGAAATGTTTACCTTCTATACTGTACGTTTAAGAAATAGTGCCTTGTGCCTTGTAATTCTGTTTCCAAAAACCCTCATATCGTTAAAATATTTTCTAATTTCTCTCCCTCATGAGGAGGGTGGATAATAAAAGTTCACAGAAGTAACAAGTAATGGTAGACCTACCAATTATATAGTTATAGTGATTTTACTGATATCAATTAAAACTCGTAATTCTGTTACTAAATTGGTAATGGAATTACCCCAAAATCGGTAACGGAATTACTGCAACTGAATTGGCTACAATGGGAAATTATAATAGTCAAAAACCACAGTTGGGTCATCTGCTACTGTCCTCCATCCCACTGGCATACTGTTATGTTGAGCTCATAACTGTTTTATTTGTCTTTCTGTTGTCTGGACAACCCTTCCCTCTCTTTATCCCTCTCTCTCGCTCTGCCTCTCTCTCTCACTCTCCAGTTAATATCACCTCTCCCAGCTTTTACTGACACGTACCGATGAGCCCCCTCTCTTTCCATTTATTGGAATCAGCATCTTCACCCACTGAGCACCGACAGACATCAGATGTCCATGGACGTTGAAAAGTAGTTGAAATTTGGTAAATCCACCCTGGCCTTGATGTTAACGTCCACAGATGGACCGGACTGAACCAAATCTGAGTGTATCATGGACGTATGTTTCACAAGTTGGGTGCAGCATGTGTTACAAGCCTATCTGCCCATCAGAGTGTTAATCTGTGCTACTGATGCCACCTGATATGACGGGTAGGTGGGGGAAAGAGGGGCACTGCCTTCATGCCTACCTGCTCACTCCTGCCAGGCTCCTCAGTCTCTCCCTGCCCTGGGTGGCACATGTCTTTGCCCTTTGGTGTCTCATGCCCTGTGTCTTCACCTCTAACTATGTATGTCAGGGCAGATTAGCTCCTTCCACCCATGTAGGTGGCCATATGTGTGTGTCCTAGCTTCTTACTGTTAGGTGGCTCCCGTCCCACGCACTGCACTGCTGAGCACTGGGGGCCCGGCCATCTGCCACTGAGTGACTCCAGTCTGTGGGGGGCCACAGGCAGAGAAAGGAGCCTCACGCACCCCCAGTAGTGTGTTTGTGTGTGTTTGCATGGGGGGGGTGTAACTGCTAACTGTGGAACAAACCAAACTCTGTGAATCACTCCACACAAGCTCATACAGTATAGATAACCACAGATATACATGCCTCTATGGCAGATTTACACATAAAAATGAGTTTCAGTATGTACCTCTGGGCCAAAGCTGATAGTTACATGTGTTGCATAATGGCTATGTTGCAGTACTATAGTACATGGATAGCAGCCTGTGGACATTAGTTAAATATCTCCTGTTACATATGAACGCATGGGTGAAAATTTGGTTTTAGAACTGGGGGGACATGTCCCCACATCCCCAATGAAAGTTGCGCTCCTGTATGAACGTATGAACACAGTCACCTGATTCTATTGTATCCGGTGGTTATCAATTTCATACAGTACAGGGGCCGACACAGTACTCACTGCACTCATATGATTGGCTCTTAAATGTCACCCATGTGGGCTGTTCATTCATTCCACAAAACTAATTGGGTAAAGAGTGTGTGTACAGTAAGTGTATTTAAAAGACACAAGCAGCAGAAATAACCTCCTGATTCTGTTCCCAGGAGAGGTACTCCTTTCATTTCCTCGTCCAGAAAGGTCAGACACCATGTTCTCCCTTCATTGATTATTTTAACGCAGCGCGTGGAGCGATGGGGTAGAGATACGAAAGAGACAGGGAGAGACGGGGGAGGTGGGAAAGGCGAGGGGGGGAGAGATGCCAGAGACGGGTGAGATGGAGGAGAGAGAGAGGTGGGGAAGAGATAGGAGAGAGAGGGGAGGGATGGGGAGAGAGACATAGGGAGGTGGGGGAGAGACGTAAGAGGGATGGGGGAGCGACGGGAGAGAGGAGGGTGAGATGGGGGAGATGGGGGAGCAAGGGAGAGGGAGCTAAGGAGTTAGGCCTACCTTCCTTTAGCCATGGTTAAAGTGCCTTAAACAGTTTGCCATTCACACGTAATTGTATTGTAGCTGCTGTGTGCAAGGTGTAGGAACACCAAAGATTGTTTGTGAGTGCGAGCCTGTTAAATTGGGTTGTTTGTGTCTGCTCTGTGTACTGTGTGTGAATGTTTGTGAATCTCTGAGTCTAACTTTAATCTGTATTTGTGTGTGTTTTACTTTTAATCTGTTCCAGGTGATTTTCAACCCCACAGAACATTCCGCCGTTGGAAATGCATTGGCTCTCTAACTCTACAAGGACTTTCTCTCTACGATGTACTGTGTACTTTGTCCAACGCTACAGTAGGTTTCTTTGTTGTGCTCTGTCTGAACAGCTTCTGTCACCATCTGTTTGCAGCTCACCAAATGTTTGTGAATCGTAATGGCTATTAATTTGGCTTTTAAGAGATGCATCTGGAGCATTCAGTCATACCAATAAAGTGTGAGGTACACAATGTGTCCCTCAAATATTGCAATAAAGTGCTATTTTCTTTGTGGGCAATGCCCTAGCTGGGTTGTCAAATACAGCCAAACTGAGACGAGTTAGCCATGAAACAACTGTCTATTGCATTCTGTCAGGCATAACATTTTCATTTTTTTTGTCTCTTTCATACAACTCTGGGCATCTACTTTTCCATGATAGAAAGTTACAGTTAGCAGTGATGGGGCTCTCTCTCTCTCTCTCTCTCTCTCTCTCTCTCTCTCTCTCTCTCTCTCTCTCAATTCAATTTCAATTTCAATTTCAATTTAAGGGTGTCACGTTGTATAATGATTAGAAGACAGGCGCAGGAATACATATTAGGAGTTTTATTTACTCCACCCAACACAAGGTACGTCATGAAAAACGACGGGGATGAAGCCCAAAACAAACACGTATATATATAACAAAGGGATGTAACCCAAACAAAAGAGTGAGGTGTAACCTCTACACAATACACGGGACGAGACCCGTAATAACAAAAGAGCACTATACACGGTACTCACGAGACCAACGGACAATGCGACAATAAACAACAAGGACAATTGGGAACAGAGGGCACATATGAACACATACTAATCAGGGGGAATGGGAACCAGGTGTGCGTTATGAGACAAGACAGTCCGGGATTGGTGGTAATGAACCAGGTCAGTGACGCCTAGAAGGCCGGTGACGTAGACCTCCGGAGCTGGTGAATGGAATGAGCAGCAGTACCGGGGAGATCCCTGACAAAGGGCTTTATTGGCATGGGAAACATATGTTTACATTGTCAAAGTAAGTGAAATAGATAATAACAAAGTGAAATAAACAATACAAAAAATGAACAGTAAACATTACACCCACAAAAGTTCCAAAAGAATAAAGACATTTTTTGTGGGCAGTGTGCACATAGCCTGTCTTCTCTTGAGAGCCAGGTCTGCCTACGGCGACACTTCTCAATAGCAAGGCCATGCTCACTGAGTCTGTACATAGTCAAAGCTTTCATTACGTTTGGGTCAGTCACAGTGGTCAGGTATTCTTCCACTGTGTACTCTCTGTTTAGGGCCAAATAGCATTCTAGTTTGCTCTGTTTTTTTGTTGATTCTTTCCAATGTGTCAAGTAATTATCTTTATGTTTTCTCATGATTTGTGTTGGTGTCCTGGGGCTCTGTGGGGTCTGTTTGTGAACAGAGCCCCAGGACCAGCTTGCTTAGGGGACTCTTCTCCAGGTTCATCTCTCTGTAGGTGATGGCTTTGTTATGGGAGGTTTGGGAATTGCTTCCTTTTAGGTGGTTGTAGAATTTAGCGGCTCTTTTCTGGATATGGATAATTAGCGGGTATAGGCCTAATTCTGCTCTGCATGAATTATTTGGTGTTTTACATTGTACACTGAGGATATTTTGGCAGAATTCTGCACACAGAGTCTCAATTTTGTGTTTGTCCCATTTTGTGAATTATTGGTTGGTGAGCGGACCCCAGACCTCACAACCATAAAGGGCAATGGGTTCTACACCTGATTCAAGTATTTTTAGCCAGATCCTAATTCGTATGTCGAATTGTATGTTCCTTTTGATGGCATAGAAGGCCCTTCTTGCCTTGTCTCTCAGATCGTTCACAGTTTTGTGGAAGTTACCTGTGGGGCTGATGTTTAGGCCGAGGTATGTATAGTTCTTTGTGTGCTCTAGGGCAACGGTGTCTAGATGGAATTTGTATGTGTGGTCCTGGCAACTGGACCTTTTTTGGAACACCTTTATTTTTGGTCTTACTGAGATTTACTGTCAGGGCCCAGGTCTGACAGAATCTGTGCAGAAGATCTAGGTGCTGCTGTAGGCCCTCCTTGGTTGGGGACAGAAGCACCAGATCATCAGCAAATAGTAGACATTTGACTTCAGATTCTAGTAGGGTGAAGCCAGGTGCTGCAGACTGTTCTAGTGCCCTCGCCAATTCGTTGATATATATGTTGAAGATGGCGGGGCTTAAGCTGCATCCCTGTCTCACCCCACGGCCCTGTGGAAAGAATTGTGTGAATTTTTCCAATTTTAACCGCACACTTGTTGTTTGTGTACATCGTTTTTATAATGTCGTATGTGTTTCCCCCAACACGACTTTCCATCAATTTGTATAGCAGACCCTCATGCCAAATTGAGTCAAAAGCTTTTTTGAAATCAACAAAGCATGAGAAGACTTTGCCTTTGTTTTGTTTTGTTTGTTTGTCAATTAGGCTGTGCAGGGTGAATACGTGGTCTGTCGTACGGTACTTAAAAAAAAAGCCAATTTGACATTTGCTCAGTACATTGTTTTCACTGAGGAAATGTATGTCTGCTGTTAATGATAATGCAGAGGATTTTCCCAAGGTTGCTGTTGACGCATATCCCAAGGTAGTTATTGGGGTCAAATTTGATCATTTAATTTAGGATCTCTCTCTCTCTCTCTCTATCTCTCTCTCTATCTCTATCTCTCTCTCTCTCGCTCTCTCTCTCTCTCTCTCTCTCTCTCTCTCTCTCTCTCTCTCTCTCTCTCGCTCTCTCTCTCTCTCTCTCATCCTCCCTCCCCTCTCTCTGTCTCTCTTTCCAACTCTCTCTCTCTCTCTCTTTCTCGCTCTCTCTTCCTCCATCGCTCTCCCTCTCTCTTCCTCTTACCCCCTTGCTCCTACGGTTGGCTCTACCTACTTGCATTGTGAGCCGGCGAGTGTCGTATCACCTATTGACCGGAGTTCTCTGTGAATGATGACACGCGTCAGCTAGCAGATTAATAACGTTCATCAAGCGTTCTGCACCCTGCCGCCACACTCTGGTATTGACTCGTTCTTCAACTCTCCCCTCACGTCTCCCCCTCTACCACCCCGGCCCCCTCCATCAACTCTTATCAGATCAACATTCGTTTCATGATTCGGCCAAACTGCCACACATTCCCATTGCACCTCCAGGTCTGGTGCAATCCCCCTACAAACACACATATACACACACTTGCCACTCTAATTACTGTCCCTCCGATGGGCACCTTTCCAGAGTGAGTGTGTGTAATTACACAATTATTACTCCCTTCGCTACAATGTCCATATACCCCAGTATTACCTCTACTTCTCATGTGATTTTGCATTGCTTTCCACTGTATGTATGTAAACTCCATTGGACTCTGTGATCGTTCTGTGAGTAGTGAGTACTTCACTGTCTCTAATATGGATGAGTTTGATTTCCTTTGATTTCCCTGTCTAGCGCTGAGTACAGTGGAGCTACTAGGCTGCTGCTGTCTCAGACAGTCTCAGACAGTCTCAGACAGTCTCAGTGTCTCTCTGGAAGAAAACCCAATCCTCCACGGCCTAACTTTCCCCCCAAAACATGATCTATCGCATACAAAATGAGCCCGGTAATATATTCATAAATCATGGCTGCTGCCAGGGCTGTCTTTAATTGTCTTTGATTAACAGTGACATGTGCTGAAGATAGGAGGACGGCTTTACTGGCTCTTCATTTGTCTTGGATGGTTCACAATCACTTCCCAGGGAAATGAAGTGTGGGAGCACGGCACCAGCGCTGGAGCTGAGGCCGTCACTCACATGTACTACACACACACACGCATGCATGCACGAACATACTGTATAGGCTACACACAAACACTTGCATACATTTATGTATGCATACACTCATACACTACAGTAGAACCCTTTTTTAGTTCTATGTAGAACCCTTTCCACAGAGGGTACTACCTGGAAACAAAACAGGTTCTTCAAAGTGTTCTCCTATGGGGACAGCCGAAGAAACATTTTAGGTTCTAGAGTGTAGGTGCACATGAGTGTATGAGTGTATGCATGCATAAACGTATGCAAGTATGTGTGTGTGTGACGAAGAACCCTTTTGGAACCCTTTATTCTAAGAGTGTACCACCTGCATGCAGTAGGTACTGTAAGCCCACACTTGCATATATGATGGCACCCACCCACACATACACACACACACACACACACACACACACACACACACACACACACACACACACACACATACACACACACACACACACACACACACACACAATACAGAAACACACACAGAAACACACACAGAACACACACCTGGAGCGCTCTTGACCAGAACGATAAGAACACACTTCACCATGTACAATGCTTGCATACACACCCTCATGCACAACCAGACACACTCATAACGCCATTCACCAATGAGATCACATAACAATACTGTATGTACTCTTTCAATCAGGCTGTTGTGGCAACCTACGCGTGTTCACTCAAGTACACCTTTGTCTTTCAAGCACTTCTCATTACTCTTTTAGCATTACTCAGAGTGTAGTGTAGTGCAGTGTGTGTGTGTGTGTGTGTGTGTGTGTGTGTGTGTGTGTCTGTGTGTGTGTGTGTATGTACTGTATGAAGTGCCATAGTTATGAGGTAAATGTAAGACTACAGCCATAGCTAAAATCTCAGACTACTGAAATGCCATTTCATTGATTTAATGTATTTACTTTCTCTCTTTGTACTGGAATATTCCTAAAACATAGCTAGAACAATTCAATAACACTGAAGTAGAGTGGGTCCTGTCTGGTCCTGATCTCAAGATTAGTGAAGCATCGACATCAAGCTAAAGCTTCTTGCACTAACCAGCCTATAACCAGTACATAAGTTCAGAAGCTCAGGTCTAAAATGCCTATCTAATCATGTTAAAGGCAATATTTTAGTTAGCAGTGGAGTTTTACAGCGTCGTTAAGGGATCTGATTATCATTTAATTGAAGGGCAGCTAGATTTTGACTGGGTTTACAGTGGCTAGCTTAGCGACCATGGCTAAGGGGCAGGGCCCAGACCCTGCTGCAGCCCACTGACACACACAAACACACACAAAACATATACACGCACACACATTTTACATTTAAATTTTAGTCATTTAGCCGACGCTCTTATCCAGAGCGACTTACAGTTAGTGAGTGCATACATTTTCATACGCACGCACGCATGCACACAAACACGCACGCACACGCACACACACACAAACACACACACCGACAGACATACACACCATTCTCAAGAAATGGTTTCCCAGACAGGCTTACAGTACATCGTTATTAGAAGCCCACAGCACTGCTCTTTTTCTCTCCATTCCTCTCTCTCTTTCCCTCATTCCGTCTCTCACTCATTCTCTGTCTCTATCTTTCTCTCTTTCCTTCCATCCTTCCTTCCTTCCTCTCACTCTCTCTCTCTCCCACCCCCTCTCTCGCTCTCTCCAATTGTCAGTAACAAAGGACAAATGAGGCACTTTCAAGAACAAATCAACCTCCCCCTAAAATCCACCTCAGGGAGGTTGAGGTTTTGACTTTGTGAGAACAGCCAGAGAACTGAAGACGGGGCATTAGTAGAGGTGGCCAGGGTTGGCATCTTATGGGGTGAGTGATTGATATAGGCGAGCGGGCAGGGCAGGGCCAGGCACATGGCAGTGCCACACTGACGGAGAAAGAGCACTGCCCTACGCTCACACCACGTCCACTCGGCCCGTAGCCACTGTGACCGGGAGCAACAGAAAGCCAGCTAACCCCAGAGCTGCCGGGACAAAATGCTCGTCAACCTCCGGTCTGCCACAAAGTACTCTGGGTTATTGGGCCAGGGTCGTTTGTTTTTCATTCATGTTCCAGCACACTGCACCGGTACAGTTGCGCTTGTCTATAGTGAAAAAACTTTTGGCTTGATCTGATTAAAGGTGAAATATATATTTACTTTATAACTACACTGAACAAAAATATAAACACAACATGTAAAGTGTTGGTCCAATGTTTCATGAGCTGAAATAAATGATCCAACATTATCCATATGCACAAAAAGCTTATTTATCTCAAATTTTGTGCATCCACCTGACAGGTGTGGCAAATCAAAAGCTGATTAAACAGCATGATCATCACACAGGTGCAGTTTTGTCACACAGCACAATGCCACAGATGTCTCAAGTTTTGAGGGAGCGCGCAATTGGTATGCTGACTGCAGGAATCTCCACCAGATAATTGAATGTTCATTTCTCTACCATAAGCCACCTCCAATGTCGTTTTTGGCAACCGGCCTCACAACTGTAGACCACGTGTCACGCCCTGGCTCTGGGGACTCTTGTATGTTGAGCCAGGGTGTTAGTTTCGTTGTGTAGAGTCTATGTTTCGTATTTCTATGGTATGTTCTAGGTTATGTGTTTCTGTGTTGGCCGGGGTGGTTCTAAATCAGAGGCAACGAGAATCAGCTGTTGCTTGTTGTCTCTGATTGGGAACCATACTTAGGCAGTGTGCACTTGTTATTCGTGGGATCTTGTTCCGTGTTGGTTTGTATTGTATAACCGAGGACTTCACGTATCGTTTTGTTGTTTTGTGTATTTGAAAGTACTAAAATAAAAGTCTGTACTCGTATCATGCTGCGCCTTGGTCCACTCCTTTCGACGATCGTGACAGAAGATCCCACCTCGACTGGATCAAGCAGCGTGACGAGGAGAGAGGATGGACCTGGGAGGAGATGAGTGAGAGTCTGGCAAGAGGGATGGAGGCCATGAGCACGGGGGAGAGACAAGCCCAAACATTTTTTAGGGGGGGGGCTCATACCGTGGACGGCGAGGCAGCGGGAGGCCGCGATAGAGTGGTTCGGCAGGTTTGCAGAGGAGGCCGCCAGGTTACGGGGGCCACTGGTCACGAGGGAGAAGGAGAGTGTAGAGGCACGGCGAGAGGTACTGGGGTGTGTTACCAGTCCGGTCCGGCCCGTTCCTGATCCCCGCACAAGGCCAGTGGTGTGTGTTCCCAGTACGGTCCGGCCTGTTCCTGTCCGTCGCACCAAGCCTGTGGTGCGCGTCGCCAGCCCGGTCCGGCCTGTTCCTGCTCCCCGCACCAAGCCAGTGGTGCGCGTCGCCAGTCCGGTACGGCCCGTTCCTGCTCCCCGCACCAAGCCAGTGGTGCGCGCCGCCAGCCCGGTCCGGCCCGTTCCTGCTCCCCGCACAAAGCCAGTGGTGCGGCGTCGTCCAGCCCGGTCCGGCCCGTTCCTGCTCCCCGCACCAAGCCAGTGGTGCGCGTCGTCAGCCCGGTCCGGCCCGTTCCTGCTCCCCGCACCAAGCCAGTGGTGCGCGTCGTCAGCCCGGTCCGGCCCGTTCCTGCTCCCCGCACCAAGCCAGTGGTGCGCGTCGTCAGCCCGGTCCGGCCCGTTCCTGCTCCCGCGCAAGCCAGGGGTGCGCGTCGTCAGCCCGGTCCGGCCCATTCCTGCTCCCGCACCAAGCCTGTGGTGCGCGTCGTCAGTCCGGCACAGCCCGTGCCCGTTTCACCGGTGCCTGGTCAGGTACCGGTCAGCTGCTCCACACCGGAGCCTAAGCAATCCGCTCCACCGATGTCCAGTCCAGCTCCAGCCAGCGGGACCAGACCAGGGGCGCTACGGGGGGGTTGTTAGAGGGTGGTGGTCACGCCCGAGCCGGATCCGCCTCCGAGGAGGAATGCCCACCCGGCCCCTCCCCTGTTGGGTTTATGTTGGCGCGGTCGCAGTCCGCGTCTTCGGGGGTACTGTCACGCCCTGGCTCTGGGGACTCTTGTATGTTGAGCCTGGGTGTTAGTTTCGTTGTGTAGAGTCTATGTTTCGTGTTTCTATGGTATGTTCTAGGTTATGTGTTTCTGTGTTGGCCGGGGTGGTTCTCAATCAGAGGCAACGAGAATCAGCTGTTGCTTGTTGTCTCTGATTGGGAACCATACTTAGGCAGCCTTGTGTGCACTTGTTATTCGTGGGATCTTGTTCCGTGTTGGTTTGTATTGTATAACCGAGGACTTCACGTATCGTTTTGTTGTTTTGTGTATTTGAAAGTACTAAAATAAAAGTATGTACTCGTATCATGCTGCGCCTTGGTCCACTCCTTTCGACGATCGTGACACCACATATAACCATACCAGCCCAGGACCTCCACAATCGGCTTCTTCACCTGTGGGATTGTCTGAGACCAGCCACCCGGACAGCCGATGAAACTGAGGAGTATTTCTGTCTCTAATAAAGCCCTTTTGTCGGGAAAGACTCATTCTGATTGGCTGGGCCTGGCTCCCCAGTGGGTGGGCCTGGCTCCTAAGTGGGTGGGCCTATGCCCTCTCAGGCCCACCCATGGCTGCGCCCCTGCCCAGTCATGTGAAATCCATAGATTAGGGCCTAATTTATTTATTTCAATTGACTGATTTCCTTATATGAACTGTAACTCAGTAAAATCTTTGAAATTGTTGCATGTTGCATTTATATTATCTAATTATTAGAGTTGTTCTTTATTAGGGATGTGATTGTTCTTTCATGTGTCTGCATACTGTATGTGTCCTTCAGAGGAGAGCTCAGTAAGAATCAAACAGCCCTTACTATGCATGCTGACGAGAGGGGGCTCAGCACCTGGAGCCTAACCCTTTCCCCCAGCCACCCATAGCAGGGTGTCAGGCCTCATCTCCATAGGGATCAACAGACTACAGTAATACTGGGGATCTATGGAGACAACATCAAAGACAGCCAGTGACCTATCCAGGGGAGGGCCACATCCACTGACCTTTGGGGTGTGATCGGAATAAACAATTTTCACCCCAAAGAGGACATATACATGCACAGACTCATACACACTCCCCCCATCAGACTCCACCTCCAGTCTATAGTGCTCATCCCATCAGGCCCTCTAGCCCCCACCATCCCATCAGACCATCAGCTCAGGCCTCTCCTTCTGGGGTCTTGATGTGCTCTGACATGGCCCACTGGCCCCATGTACAGTTGAAGTCGGAAGTTTACATATACCTTAGCCAAATACATTTTTCACAATTACTGACATTTAATCCTAGTAAAAATTCCCTGTCTTACGTCAGTTAGGATCACCACTTTATTTTAAGAATGTGAAATGTCAGAATAATAGAAGAGAGAATGATTTATTTCAGCTTGTATTACTTTCATCACATTCCCAGTGGGTCAGAAGTTTACATACACTCAATTAGTATTAGGTAGCATTGCCTTTAAATTGTTTAACTTGGGTCAAACGTTTCGGATAGCCTTCCTCAAGCTTCCCACAATAAGTTGGGTGAATTTTGGCCCATTCCTCCTGACAGAGCTGGTGTAACTGAGTCAGGTTTGTAGGCCTCCTTGCTCGCACATGCTTTTTCAGTTCTTCCCACAAATGTTCTATAGGATTGAGGTCAGGGCTTTGTGATGGTCACTCCAATACCTTGACTTTGTTGTCCTTAAGCCATTTTGCCACAACTTTGGTATGCTTGGGGTCATTGTCCATTTGGAAGACCCATGTACGACCAAGCTTTAACTTCCTGACTGATGTCTTGAGATGTTGCTTCAATATATCCACATAATTTTCCTTCCTCATGATGCCATCTATTTTGAGAAGTGCACCAGTCCCTCCTGCAGCAAAGCAACCCCACAGCATGATGCTGCCACCCCCGTGCTTCACGGTTGTGATGGTGTTCTTCGGCTTGCAAGCTACCCCATTTTTTCTACAAACATAACGATGGTCATTATGGCCAAACAGTTTGATTTTTGTTTCATCAAACCAGAGGACATTTCTCCAAAATGTACGATCTTTGTCCCCATGTGCAGTTGCAAACCGTATTCTGGCTTTTTTATGGCAGTTTTGGAGCAGTGGCTTCTTCCTTGCTGAGCGGCCTTTCAGGTTATGTCAATATAGGACTCGTTTTACTGTGGATATAGATACTTTTGTACCTGTTTCCTCCAGCATCTTCCCAAGGTCATTTGCTGTTGTTCTGGGATTGATTTGCACTTTTCCCACCAAAGTACGTTCATCTCTAGGAGAGAGAACACGTCTCCTTCCTGAGCGGTATGACGGCTGCATGGTCCCATGGTGTTTATACTTGCGTACTATTGTTTGTACAGATGAACGTGGTACCTTCAGGCGTTTGGAAATTTCTCCCAAGGATGAACCAGACTGGGGTTTTTTTCTGAGGTCTTGTCTGATTTCTTTTGATTTTCCCATGATGTCAAGCAAAGAGGCACTGAGTTTGAAGCTAGCCCTTGAAATAAATTCACAGGTACACCTCCAAATGACTCAAATTATGTCAATTAGCCTATCAGAAGCTTCTAAAGCCATGACATCAATTTCCAAGCTGTTTAAAAGCACGGTCAACTTATAATAATAATAATAATATGCCATTTAGCAGACGCTTTTATCCAAAGCGACTTACAGTCATGCGTGCATACATTTTTTTTTGTGTATGGGTGTTCCCGGGGATCGAACCCACTACCTTGGCCTACAACTTAGTGTATGTAAACTTCTGACCCACTGGAATTGTGATACAGTGAATTATAAGTCAAATAATCTGTCTGTAAACAATTGTTGGAAAAATTACTTGTGTCATGCACAAAGTAGATGTCCTAACCGACTTGCCAAAACTATAGTTTGTTAACAAGAAATGTGTGGAGTGGTTGAAAAACGAGTTTTAATGACTCCAACCTAAGTGTATGTAAACTTCCGACTTCAACTGTATGTTAATGCCTAGTGGAGGGAGCCCGGGGACAGGAGGGGACTATGACAAAGCAGTGTCCTGCTATCATGTCTGGTATCTCCCAGGTGTGTGTTAGAGAGAGCCCCTCCATGTTCTCTAGTCCAGATAGCACTCCACCCCTGGGCTCTGCACAGATCCAAGGACAGATAGAGAGAGAGAAGGAGGGAAGGATCCCTCCCTCTCTCCTCATCCCCATGTTTATACTGCTATCCTCCTCAACCTTCTCTCCTCTCTCTCTCTCCTCTCTCTCCTCTCTCTCTCCTCTCTCTCTCCTCTCTCTCTCCTCTCTCTCCTCTCGCTCCTCGCTCTCTCCTTTCTCTCTCCTCTCTCTCCTCTCACTCCTTTCTCTCCTCTCTCTCCTCTCTCTCTCCTTTCCTCTCTATCCTCTCTCTCCTCTCGTTCCTCTCTATCCTCTCTTTCCTCTCTCTCCTCTCTTTCCTCTCTCTCCTCTCTCTATCCACTCTCTCCTCTCTCTCTCCTCTCTCTCCTCTCTCTCTCCTCTCTCTCCTCTCTCTCTCCTCTCTCCTCTCTCTCCTCTCTCTCTCCTCTCTCCTCTCATACCGCTCCTCGTTTTTTTTATCCATCTCTTCCTCTCTTCATCTTTTACTCCTTATCTATCGCCCTCTTTTCATCCCTCTTTCCTCCTTCATACCCCCTCCCTATTTTCATATTTCCACTTTGATCTGACCGCAGCTGCCTTGCTCTCTCCTCTCCTCTCCTCTCCTCTCCTCTCTCCTCTCCTCTCCTCTCTCTCCTCTCCTCTCCTCTCCTCTCCTCTCCTCTCCTCTCCTCTCCTCTCCTCTCCTCTCTCTCTCCTCTCCTCTCTCCTCTCCTCTCCTCTCCCTCTCCTCTCCTCTCCTCTCCTCTCCTCTCCTCTCCTCTCCTCTCCTCTCCTCTCCTCTCCTCTCCTCTCCTCTCCTCTCTCTCTCCTCTCATTCCTCTTTCTCTCCTCTCTCTCTCCTCTCTCTCTCATCTCTCTACTATCTCTCTCCTCTCTCTCCTCTCTCTCTCTCCTCTCATTCCTCTTTCTCTACTCTCTCTCTCCTCTCTCTCTCCTCTCTCTCCTCTCTCTCTCCTCTCTCTCCTCTCTGTCTCCTCTCTGTCTCCTCTCCCTCCTCTCTCTCCTCTCTCTCCTCTCTCTCTCCTCTCTCTCCTCTCTCTCTCCTCTCTCTCCTCTCTCTGCTCTCTCTCCTCTCTCTATCCTCTCTCTCTCCTCTCTCCTCTCATACTACTCCTCGTTTTTTTATCCCTCTCTTCCTCTCTTCATCTTTTACTCCTTATATATCGCCCTCTTCTCATCCCTCTTAACTCCTTCATACCCCCTCCCTCTTTTCATCTTTCCACTTTGATCCCACCGCAGCTACCTTGCTCTCTCCTCTCCTCTCTCTCTCCTCTCATTCCTCTCTCTCTCCTCTCTCTCTCCTCCCTCTCTCCTCTCTCTCTCCTCTCTCTTTCCTCCCTCTCTCCTCTCTCTTTCCTCCCTCTCTCCTCTCTCTCCTATCTCTCTCGTCTCTCTCTCCTCTCTCTCCTCTCGCTATCCTCTCTCTCCTCTCTATCCTCTCTCTCCTCTCTCTCTCCTCTCTCTCCTCTCTCTCCTCTCTCTCTCTCCTTTCTCTCTCTCCTCTCTCTCTCCTCTCTGTCTCCTCTCTTTCCTCTCTCTCCTCTCTCTCCTCTCTCTCCTATCTCTCTCGTCTCTCTCTCCTCTCTCTCCTCTCGATATCCTCTCTCTCCTCTCTCTCTCCACTCTCTCCTCTCTGTCTCCTCTCTTTCCTCTCTCTCCTCTCCTCTCCTCTCTCTCCTCTCATTCCTCTCTCTCTCCTCTCTATCTCCTCCCTCTCTCCTCTCTCTCCTATCTCTCTCCTCTCTCTCTGTCTTCTCTCTTTCCTCTATCTCCTCTCTCTCATATCTCTCTCATCTCTCTCTCCTCTCTCTCCTCTCTCTCCTCTCTCTATCCTCTCTCTCCTCTCTCTCTCCTCTCTCTCCTCTCTCTCCTCTCTCTCTCCTCTCTCCCCCCTCTCCTCTCTCTCCTCTCTCTATCCTCTCTCTCTCCTCTCTGTCTCCTCTCTTTCCTCTCTCTCCTCTCTCTCTCTCTCTCTCTCCTCTCTGTCTCCTCTCTTTCCTCTCTCTCTCTCTCTCTCTCTCCTCTCTCTCCTCTCTCTCCTCTCTCTCCTCTCTCTCTCCTCTCTCTCCTCTCTCTCTCCTCTCTCTCCCCCACCCCATCCTCTCTCTCTCCTCTCTCTCCTCTCTCTCTTCTCTCTTCTCTCATACTACTCCTCGTTTTTTTATCCCTCTGTTCCTCTCTTCATCTTTTACTCCTCCGTATCTATCGCCCTCTTCTCATTCCTCTTTCCTCCTTCATACCCCCTCCCTATTTTCAGCTTTCCACTTTGATCCCACCGCAGATGCCTTGCTCTCTCCTCTCCTCTCCTCTCTCTCTCTCTCATTCCCTCTTTCTCCTCTCTCTCCTCCCTCTCTCCTCTCTCTCATCTCTGTCTCCTCTCTTTCCTCTCTCTCCTCTCTCTCATCTCTCTCCTATCTCTCTCCTCTCTCTCCTCTCGCTATCCTCTCTCTCCTCTTTCTCTCCTCTCTCCCCTATCCCTTCTCCTCTCTCTACTTTCTCTCTCCTCTCTCTCCTCTCTCTCTCCTCTCTCTCTCTCCTCTATCTCCTCTCTCTATCCTATCTCTCCTCTCTCTCCCCTCTCTCTCCTTTCTCTCCCTCTCTCTCTCCCTCTCTCTCTCCTCTCTCTCCTCTCTCTCCTCTCTCTCTCCCTCTCTCTCTCCTCTCTCTCCTCTCTCTATCCCCTCTCTCCTCTCTCTCTCTCCTTTCTCTCTCTCCTCTCTCTCTCCTCTCTCACTCCTCTCTTTCCTCTCTCTCCTCTCTCTCCTCTC